>NC_050494.2:15092513-15353315 GCF_012460135.2 Molothrus ater
TAAGCGGACATTGTGATGGTCGTTAAGTACAGGCCAAGCAAACATATTGCAAAGGACAATTAATCCTGGTTTGGAACTCAGGGAATGTTCTGATAGTCTCTCAGTGTACCTTTTGGCCCTATTTGTCTAGGAAACCACAAACTAGAGAGTCACTGGGTCAGTTTATATTCAGTTAATATCTCATGAACCCATTCAAGGTTACTTCAAGTAAAGAGTTTGGGTTTTCTTCCTCCCCTGACTCTAGGGTATTTTTTATCCTTGCTTAACCTAGTTTTTGAACCAGCGTTAGGTACTTGACTTGAAGAGCTGGGCTTTTAATTTTCCTTTCTTTAATTAGTGTCATTCTTGCACAATCCCTAATATGGACATCAATAAACTACATTTGAATCTTTTTACCAGTATGACAAACCCTCTCTCCACTGGAGAACAGCTATTGAAATGTCAAGTAACATGATACTCATACTGCTGCAACACCATGTGCTGATTTGATGCAATAATCATGTGTGTAAACAACATGGTCTTTGGAAAACATCAGAGTCCCAAGATGGTACATGTGACCTTTGAACAGGAGAAGGCTTTTATGGTTTCATCCAGAGCCACATAACATTATCCTGAGAATTCCAAACTATCCATTCTTAACCAATGAATCAAATTTTTTCACAGCTGCCCCACACACAGTTTGCACATATTCTTTTTTTTTTTGTATTTTGAAATACCACTTGTACAGAGACTAAATGTGAGAATTGCATACAGAAAAAAAAAAAAAAAAGATCCAATAGCCACAAACTACTCTCTAGACTTCTGGATGTAAATGGAATATGTCCACAGACAACACATACAAGTGGTAACCACAGCTGAACATCTGATCCACAATACTTGAGCTAGGCACAAATAGGTTTATAATCATGTTTTGTGATTTAAAGAGATCTTAATATGTGAAAATTTTTCATGCCTGCTCTGATAGGCAGCTGAAATTTTTCATAAACAAATATATTTCATTTATTTATTACAAGTGCAACAGGTCAAATACAGAGATTCAATATCCATAGACTGGGGAAATACTCGTGAGTCTAGAAATCTTGAGGTAAGATAGTTTTTTTTGAACTGTCCTTCTAATAAATGCTGCCTCAGGGAAGTCTAAGAAGGCACAGTCATTAATCCAAATTAAATTGACTGTGGTATGATTTGCATCCTATAATATAATATGATAGAAATGAAATGCTGAAAAGACACAAATATTTAAATGTTAAGAATTTCCAATTAAAAGGTAGCCTGTAAACCTGCAAAGTCCAGTAAACAATGAGAAAAAGGATTAAGATTGGCAGTGCTCTCAGTGACCTAATTTACATGTGAAAGAGCTCAAATTCTGCTTAATTACATTGCAGACAAAACCCTGAATATCTAGGGTATGGATATTAATTTCTCAGAGAAATCTCTACCTTCTTTCTCTATTTGCTTAAAAGATACTTAATCTCACTGGTATTCACAGATCTGCAGAAAATATCCAGCTAAAATATATCAATAAAAGTGTAACAAATACTGATACAAAAGTTGTTTTGGTATGACTATTTTATTAATTTCAAGATCATTTAGCTAAATATTCTGCTTATCTCTTCCTCTGCTGGATGGTCCAGTGAATCCCCTAAGCTTTCTACCTTTAATTCATAATTCACATAGAAATAAATAGTAATTCATGAAACCTATGCACATTTTGGAAAAAAAAAATCTTCACTCATGCCATGCATTCCTTCCTTTAAACTTCTTTTCATCTCCTTCTTCTGTATCTTTGTTATCACTGAGGTTACAAACAAAAGAATCATGCTCTAACTGAGATCACATTTCCATACTCCACATCAGAAGACTCCCTCCTATCACAGCCTCCAGTAGGATTGTGATTTTCAGTGAGGTCTCTGGCATGATTCACTAGACAAGGAGGTTCAAAACTATCTTTTTTCTTCTCCTACAGATCATATGACACTCAACACATGTACACAACCCTTTAACGTGCTTTCTAAAAGCATTTTGGAATATTAAATTTTATAGCTCTAGATTTGTAGGAGTTTGTGTGTATTTTGTGTAAGAATCTGTCAAAAGAAGGATAGCTGTTGCTCCTCTTCCTTTGGTTATTAATTTCCCTCATGGCATTTTTTCCTACTTTGTTCCAGACTGGTTTGTTTTCTGGATTTCACTTCCAAGGGGTGTTCAAGTGGACTCTAGGTACAAAATACAACATGAATTAAAGTGAACAAAATTTACTTGTTAGCAACCTAAAAAATCCCTGCTCCTTTATTCATTCAAGGCAAATCCACAACAAACCTCAGCTGAATTTAATAGCTCGGTAAAAAATAATGTAGCTCAAATAATATTCACTACTATGTGTTTCCTAAAATTATATATGCACATTCAATTTGTTCTTCTGAACTTCTACTGTGAGACAGAAACTAAGTTCTCCTATATTGATTAAAGTTCCCCTATAAACCCATCTATTGAAAGGGCAACAGTTGTTCGCTTCAGCAACAGCTACTCAGAGATTCACGCCCAATCTTCCAGCCTTTTCAAACACACACACATAAATTGAGATTCCTAAACAGATACCCAGGATTCTCATGGGCATGTGCAGTGTTCCCTGATTTCAGCAGGGTTTTATAAGTACTTTGAACATTTAATATGCAACTTCACATAGAGACTTAGGATCCTCTGTTGGAAATTATCTAACTTTCCCAGTTAATTTTTAATTCGTTGTATGTAGTACCTGCTCTTGGCCAGCATCAGTTAAGTTACTTCACAGACATTGTTATTTGGATCATTAAATCATCCAAACCTAAAGTTTGTTAAAACTAACCCTGACAAGCTTCAATAAACAAAACCAAAGGGATTTGAAGATTGGGCATCTGAGATTTTAAATTTAGGGTCCTTCAAGGACATTGGCATAACCAGAAGATACAAAGGAGATTAAGGCCTGGAAAGCTGGAGTCTCCCCATCTGAGCAAGTGATAAAGACTAAAGAATGTGGACCAGATTAGCATGAAGAGTGAGAAATCAATAACCAATAGGGGACAGAACACTAACTAATGAAGAGAGTTAATGCAACTTAGAACCAATGAACATTAATTTCTTTGTTTGCTAAAAGTGTATAGAGAAGTGAAAAAGTCTTGTACTGGGGTCTGTGTGGAGGCCAGAACTTTGTCAGCTGCATACACACACTTCTTAGCCAAGAATAAAGTACTGTCTTACTCCCTAACACTAAAAAGGCAAAGAGTCTTATTTCTCCCAAATATTTCAAGGATTTTGGTAACACCTCCATATATCAAAACATCTAAATTTGCCTATTCTCCCAACTTGACAGCTTTCCTTAGGTGAAAATTGACTGCAAATCATTCAAATATATTAATACAAAGCATGGAGTTAGATGTTTTACATATTTCTGTTCTAATACCTGGTGCAGGATGATAGGACACATGAATATATGTTTACCCTCAACCTACATATGCACCCTCAACCCACATATGAACAGGAAGAACTTCTGGTACTGCAAATTATTTGAAGTGCTTTTTAACCTTTCTTGGTATTGACATAATTTCCTTTGGGAGTGGAACAGACCCTGTCATAAGTTATATTTTCTATTCAGTACAGTAGATCTCATCTAGTCTGGCAAAGGTTCTTCTCTGGCAATTAATTTCATGTTTTATTCATCCCAGAATTCTTTAAAGCTCTAAATCAAAATGCTACTTTGTGCATTGCAAACCACATTATGAACAGCCAGTATCACAAATGAAAGTGCTTTTTGCATAGCAATCAGACTGCCTCTTTTCAGAGAAAATGAATCTAGCTCTGTATTTATCTCACTAATTGCATTCATAGCATTACAAATTATCACCCGCCTCCCATTTACATTATTCAAAACTCAATCTCCCTAAGTTACTAAACCAAAAGTGAGCCATACATCTCCTCCTGAGACCCAGAAAACACATCATTTGAACTGTTGATTTATATGAACTAGATTTATCAGGAAAAGTTTAGATACCATAATCGATAAGAGAATAATCACCTGAGAGCATGTGTGTGCTGTAAATGCACTGCTTAGGAGAAAAGAGGACAGCTGATCCAGCACATTGCTGAATTTATGCCTCTCTGAAAATTACAAACCTGAGGAGCCAGTGTCTTACCTGAGTTCAGTTAAATTCAAGAGATAATGTAACATCTGAATGGAAAGCACTGAGCACTTTCACAACTTCCCCTCCAGATGCCCTCAAGGCTCTAATAAGTTTATGGGTAAGGTTATTCAGTTTTCATTGTTCTGCTGCACAAATGAAAACCAAAAATCTTCCATAAAGAGTTACATAAATGTGTGTCCCAACTAGCAGGGAAAATGCATTGCACAAAGAGTTACAATTCAGGGGCCAGAATCTGCTGTTCTTATTTAGGCCCAGCTCCCACTGATGTCAATGGGTTCTTCTGCTTGAAGCTGTACTGAGTAAACACCGAGAGATGGAACCGCCAGTTGAAATGCTGGAGCTTAGAAAGTAGTGGGGATCGAGGTGGCGACTGACTCTATAATAACCAACAGGCAAGCTACAGTGGAAAAGATAAATTTTTTCTAGGGTAGAAGCCACTGTACAAGACTGCTAATTTAAAGGTAAATACTCTCACTGCAGTTTGATTATTCTTGTATGAACTACTGAATTTTTGTGATCATTAATCTACCAAATTCCAGGTTTTCAATCTCAAAAATTTTTTAGAAAATTCTTGTAGATAATGAATGATAGACTGTACTATGTACATATTATTCAGTCTAGCTTTGAGAAAATGATCTAAACTTCACCAGCTGACAGAAGATGTTCCTCTTCTTTCCTTAACAATGATCATGTATATTTCATAGATATAACATATATACCAGGTTAAGACTGTATTCAAAAAGCACAAAATGGCAACAAAAAAGGTTTGTCACTTTACATTTACTTCTATTGCCCTACTTAATTTTATTTGTTGAATTTATTTGACACGTTAATAGTCAAATGCCTTTATTTGTTAATTCTACTCCTCATTTATCCTGAGTAATATAAACTTTTTTTGTGGTATTGCAAGGAGGAGACATGTACTCTATGGGCCAAAAAAGCACCTCCATGTTGTAGCATCTCCACCTCTGGCTTGAAATTTGTTGGTGGCGAGCGTGATCAGAACTACACTGGAAGTCTGCATGCAAGCAGTTTTGGCATTGCACTGTAACTACAAGAAAAACAGCCAGGCTGAAGGCTTGAATTATGATCTTGGCCCTTCCCCTCCTGCTTTCCATGGCCAACTTTTTCTGAATGTCCTTTCCAAAACCTGGCATCATAACAGATGTAAAAGAGTGGAAAGAATGATGTTCAGAATCTCTTGAATGCACTACTTTGGTTGATCACATCCACAGTGAGCAAGCAGCCAATAAGTTTATCCTTGAGGTTCTCAAGAAGAGAAATACCCGCATATCTCATTTTTTTTTCTTCTCTTTTCCTTTCCTCCTTTCTTTCTCTCTTCTTTTTAGCAAGTTAAGGTGCATTTTGTCTTTATTTTGGTTTTGTAGGGAGACCGATTATGAGGAATCATAATTAGGGGTGGTTTTTTTGCTGGTTCAACTCAGCCTGAGCCTTTACATTTCAGCACCAGGAAGCATTATGAATCAAAAGCCACATAGATACGATTTCTCTGCAATGAAGAACCTGCCCCCTTTAAAGAGAGGAACTGTGAAAAGAAACTTCGTTAAATAGCTCCACAGAAACACTTCTACAGCTAGCAAAAGACTTCTGTACAATTAGCCCACTCACCTTCAGAGGATTTAGATTTTGCTGGCAAATATATACTTTCTTCACTTTCCTACACATACAAGAGAAGGACACAGGAGGATTTGATCTTGCAATCAAATATGCAGGGATTTTATCCGTAATGAACAATGTATGGCATGAATAAAACATTTGTAATTTTCTGCAAACAGACCTTCATATTTATGAAGTTGTTGGCTATGCATAACTTTATTTGTAAGTATGTTACAGCCTGACAGGGTTTGTAAAACTATTGTTTTTCAATTGATTTTGTCTACTTTGTGACGCAGATGGTCAGTTATTGTTTCCTCCAAGGTGGAAATAAATAATTAGTCTTTTTCCTAACTGCCTATATATATGCAGTTTTACCCAGGATTTGAGACAAACAAAGGTCTATTCACATGAAAGTGTAATGAAATACAAAAAGGAAAAACTATCTAAGTGCAGTTGAACTGAATGCATTTGAGTAACTACCCTTGAATGCAGTTTCACAGGGTTTACTTAGCTTCATCCTTTAACTTATGTGGCTTTTCTACCCTAAGAAATACCAAGAAGCGTTATGTTCCTGCAGTATAATACAAGGGTCACCGGTTTTGCTCTCATGTAGGAACGATCACCTCCTCCTCTCAACTCATACTTCATAACCTTTTCAGACATTGTAACTCACTATAACTCTAAAAGAAGAATGACAATAAGAAGGATAAATGCTTCTGCTAGCAGTAGTTTGAAGTGAAGCCTGTACTTGAACACTTGCTTGTGTAGAATCTTCAAGCAAGTCCTCTGAAACAGACTTCCCAGACAGCACTGGTCATTTTTTTCCCACCAATAGGTGTGTACGCACTAACACCATCAGGATGTTCCATCTAAAAATTATGCTTTTGGCTTGAGCTGTCCCTTCAGGATAAAAATATTAGCTGCCTATTTTTTATGTATCTGTTTGACAACTGTACCAATGATGATGGAATTCTGCCAATCAAAATGTTGTGTTTCATGCAAATAGTTGCTTTGAAGTGCTCCAGGTTTACTGAATGAACAAATAATAAGTTTGTGTAAAATATTCAGGGAAAATGTCCAATAATCCATCAGCAGTTTGCCTTTAGATTCACACAGTCTATCAACAAATCTTGTTTTAAATGTACAGACGCTCTTCCATTTTAACTGGCTTTCCTGGCAGAAACAGTATTGATAAATCAGTTTCTTTTGCAATATTTAACATTGACTCTTAATAAAAATTCAATAAAAAAATGAAGTAAATCTCAACCATTTAGAAGCAGGAATTGGAGTAAGATTAGGCTTCTGTTCTCTATGGCTCCTGTAAAAGATAATGGCGGGACTATCTCTCTCTTTTGACTATGTAGGAATCAAAGAGAGACTAGTGTCCCAACCTGGGGTTTTAAACCACATGTGCAAGGTTAAGCTGTGTGAGAACAATCATATTACGCATTCGCTTTCCCTCTCACTAAATTAACTGGATAAGACATCACCTTTCCATGTTCTGTCACCTTCATGCACCAATAGCATGAGTCAGATCAGCAGTCATAAATCACCCTTTGCTCTATTTCCTTGGGATCTCAGCGCCTCATTATTTAGCCACAGGATGACTATAATGACACTTGCTGCCATTAAGGTGCCATTCTTTCAAAGAGGTTTGAGAAAAGTGCTGGATAATGTTATGACCAAAAGATAACTGTATAGACATGGAAGATTATTATCAGGATTACAGCCTTCCTTACCTAAATTTGTAGCTCAGCTCAAACTGAGGGGAGAAGAGTATCTGATTATCTTTTTAGGTCGTTTCTCTTCCACTAAAATGTCAGGAACTGGGCAAACCTAAAGTCCCTAATGTACATCAGTTACAAAGTGATCAAAGTTAACGACAGCAAGCCAAGTCAGTTTGTATCTATATATTAATTTTTAAAAGAGCTCCTCTACTTATATCAGCAGAAATAACTTATATGGCTTCTTTTCTCATATTTAACCTCAAGACCCGGTCCCACTGTTTACTTGGAACTGAGATGCCATAGATTGCTAGAACTGATAGAGTATGATCTGTGTTTTCCTCGTCTCTTTGTAGTTATGAGAGTAAGACAAGCTGGTAGCGGCTGCAGAAGTAAAGGCCCCTCTAGGGCAGTGTGAAGAACACTTATGTGTCATTTCCTTCCTGGGAAGGGTGAACACATCACACGAAAATAAAACAAACTGGCTGGTAAATTTCAAATGCCACTGTTTGGGACTAAACTGGTTACAAGAACAGTTTTCTTTTTGGGTTTAAATGTCAACTGATTCTGTTCCTTCTCCTCTATTTTTCTGATAATTTGTTCTGTATTAAATAACAAATCTTTGGTAGTTGGGTAAGTGCTGTGCCTCAGCAATGCCCTAGCCCCCTCAAAAGTTCTCTTTGGACAGCAGATAGTGACACAGTCATTAATTTGGTCAGAAGGAAAAGCAAAAGAGCAGCTAATACACTAAGAAGTCACTAACAGCAGTAATGTCCATTCCTGTGACTGCAGCAGGAATCAGGATAAATCATATTGGAATAAACCATATTCAGTAGATTTATAATCCTGGTGATCTACTAGACTGCTAAGTACTGCTGGGTGAGTGGAATAAGAAACTGCACAAAGTTTCATTTGATGTTACATACGTAATGTACTGACCTAATTTCCTCTGGTAAGGAAAAGGTAAATTTAAAGGTAAGATCTCTTCTTCCTTTATTACTTGAGTTCCAGCTAACTTAAAAAGCAACGTCACTTTGAAAGGACATATTCAGCCCTGTATCACTTGTAAATAAATAGTGGTCTCCAGATAAAAAGCAGAAAAGGGAAAAAATTTCTCCCTTTCCCAGTCACTATGAGCCTCAAACAGTTTTCAGATGTGTCATATGGCCAAACTGCAGTTGCTTGGAGAAACAGTGGTTTGTAAAAGTCCACAAAAATAGACATGTGCAAAGGGATGGAAATATGGTAGGAAAATATTTCATAGTTAATGTCTATGCAAACCTAGTCAATGGTCCTCCAAACAAGAGGAGGAGAAGCAGAAGGAACAGAAGGAACGTCGTAGGGTTTATAACCATCATATGGTTTAATAATGCCTGCCCACTCAATAAATTGAAGTGACTCCAATGTTAGAGACAAGGAATGAAGTAGCTGTAGAGAATTACCAGTTTATCATTACTTAAAACATTAATACAAGTACTTATTCATACAAGTATTCTTACAGTCCTTTGAACTCTTACCAAAATCCTAGTAGAACTACAAGCAGCCATCATGGCATCCCGGAATCTTCGCTGAAGGATCAAAGAATCCTCTGCTGAAAAGGCAAGGAAGAAAAATGGTCTATAGTCAGTTCTGTCTCATTTGCTTCAAATATTCTGTCTGCAATTCCCCTTCTCTGGAAGACAAAGTAGGAGGAATCTTCTCCCTGATCCTAGTGTGAATTTAGCTTGTGCTTTTGTGTCTCCATGGAGACAATGTAAACACATCTGCTTTCTTTTTATGCTTCTGATGAAAGCATTCTACACAGAATTCATCATTGCACTGAACAAAAACAGAATCTCAAGGCAGAAATGGAGATCATTCCTTACACAATGAAAAAGGAAACCACTTTTAGTTCATTTTCATCAATGATCAGTGTCACCAGAAGAACAGAGGAGTTTACAGCCATATCTTTAAGCTCAGGGTTTGCGTATCTTGATACCTGAATAACAAAATAACGTTAATAAAACAGTTGATGTTAAGTTCATGTTACAAGGGGAGAAAAAGAAATATAAATGCAGGATACTCATTGTCATCTGGAGAAATTCAATATTCTACAATTCTGAAATGCCAACATTATAATGCTGCCACATCTAATGGCAAATGGCAGCATTGTTGCCTTTCGTGTAGTCTCTAAAAATTAAAAGTAAATTGAAAAGTAATTCCCAAGGCCTGACAACAAAACTACATAATCTGTGACTTTACATTTCCCCTAACATCTATGCACTGCCAGTTAATGAAAGAGGAAAAGACATTGCATTGCAGTGGTGTCAGTTTTGTTCCTTTTGTTAAAGATGTTCTGAGAACTGGCACAGGAAAACAAAAGTTTAAGCAGAGTTCATTGTTTCAATAGCTGAATGTCTATTCAGTGCCGGAGGCATGTTAAACTGGTTTTTTACCAGTCATAAAGTTAAGGGCAACAGGCAGATTGAAGTATCACGTTTGCGGCGTGCTATACACTCAGTGCTGTTTTCTAGTAGTTAATATCCTCCTGGCTCTGAGTTCTGGCAGCTTCTTAACTCAGCAACAGCATGGTGTGAATGTAGACAACTCAGCCTCATGCTATGCCTGAGCTGAAATATCTTCACGGGATCTGGAACCTGTGGAAACGCAGTAGTTCATCACAGAGCTTAGCCCCAAAGCTTAGAAGTGGTTCCATGGCATGGTGTATATTTACATTGCACCCCTACATGTTCTGTGGCAGCCAAACTATCCAAATTTTTCCATACCTGGGGGGGGAATCCTGTTCTTCAGCAGGTAAGACGTTAACTCTGATTAAGTTGAGTTTGGCACTGAAGATCTAAGTGCCAAACTCAATTATATTTTGTTACAGACTGATCCAAAAGCTCCCGAGGCTACTGATCTCTTCTTATGTTGCATGACTAGTACCCAGTATCTGTTCAATTCCCATTGAATGGACTGGTGGACAGAAGGTGGATAACACAAAATTACCTCCAACATAAATGGGGTGAAATGAACTGCAGCATACTGATCATGGGTTTGATGGCTCAGGCCCCTACTGCTCCATAACGATGTGGTAAGAGCAAATTACCACACGCACCACAGTGACAAACATGCTCATTAGCAGAGTTGTTGTTTTGCCTGGGAAGACAGCCCCTTCAAAAGCAGGATTTTTCATGCTGGAAAACAGTCAGAGCAGCTTTTTCAGATTCCCAAATTAGTATATGTATTTGTCATATTAGGCTTCTGCATCTGTTTAAATGTTGCGAACATTTATGACTATTAATTATTATTTGCTCTAGAAGAGCTGTAAATCAGTTAGGAACCTGTCATCATATTTATATTGTCTAAAGAAAAATCCAAACCACAACAGAATATGAAAATAAGCTAAAATTTAGCTGCAATCACTATCTATAAATACATAAACAGTGCACACATAACTTTTACATAATATGAGGAAAATTTTTTTTCCTACTGGTTACATTTTGACCTAAAAAATAAAAAAAGAGCTGAAAGACATATTGTGATTCCATTCCATTAACAGTTATGCAAAGCACGGATCAGATGGGCCAGGGTTGGACTCTCAGCTCAAAGGAGCCACCAGCTTTAGGAGTTGCTGAATTCTACATGCTGAGAATTACAGAGAATGACCCCCTAAAATCAGCAATAAAAATAAATTACCCCTAACTAAATTACATACTGACGAATAATAAAGGCTCATTTGACAAATATTTAACATTGGAGCTTTCCTTCCTATACACCTTCTTCCAATATTATTAAGATAATAAATTCAGTGTTTTATAAATGCAAATAGTCTTTTCTCCATACTCAGTTAATTTTACCTCTAAACAATGATGATGTCTCTTCATTGATTCACATTACATAATTTGGATCATTCATATACTCCAGCCAGCAATACTTACAATTTAAATTCTTCCTTCACAGTTTGAGGAGAATAGAGCAAATATAAATTGGCAGCACACGTGTAGCAAGAGGTCCTTTAAAATCTTGTCTGACTTTGCCTCCTCTGTAGATATGATGTATTAAAAAGACGTGCTGCCAAAAGGCTCAGCTGTAGCCAGCTGTTGCCTTCATTACCATTCTAAGATCCTAAAGTTTTGTCTGTGAACACAAGTCCTTCTGGGTTTTAACCTTTGTCACTGAAGAAAGCCCATTATGTAGTCTGTTAGTCAATGGATGCAAAAAAAATTAGCAGTGCCTTAAGTAAGTGGCAGTCTTAGAAAGTTAACACTAAGTAATGTTATTTTAGTGCACTGAAGGAAATTACTTGTATTATGGACACACTTGTAATTGTCTAACACCTAAATGCAAATTCCTCAAATATGGAGAGTGGTGAGGGAAACAAAGTCAGCCCCCAAATAGAAATAAATGTCCCTAGACAATGTAGATGGCTTTTTGAATTTAAATTACTTTTGGAGTAAACTTGCTCCAAAACTAATTTAAAACTCCTTTTCTATAAATTTTTTAATTAAAACTTGCATGCATTAAATTTTAACATTATCAGAGAAGCCTGAAAACACTTCCAAAGCTTCTATGCAGCTGACACACAACAATCAACTGCCTCGAATTTTACACATTTCTTCATGAGAAGTATCTCCCTATAGATTTTACATAATTTTTTCCATTTTCAAGCAAATGGAATAATGTGGGCCATGTAAGTTAAAATAGGGGTTTATTTCTTCTCTCACATATATTACCCTTCAATGATTATTTTGACTTATGTGCAACCAAAACCAATGTATAGAATATGAATGAAGCCCAGTTGAAGTTAATGACTGCCTTCTCTTCCTTGGGGCCAAGGTTCCAGCTCAGTGGTCATCAATCCCCAGGAAATGCCTGGTTCCTGCCGTCATTATTGTGCAATTGAAAGGATAGCAACCAACACAGTAGAAAACATGTAACCTTCTACTGAGAATGTGTAAAATACAGGCTCACACTGAGGAACTCTATTCTTCCACACCCTAAGATCAGGAGTTGAGAACAACCTGGGAGGGGAAATAAATCTGAGGATAAAAAGAGGTTCAATTGCAAACCAGCAGGTCATAAATAAAGTCCCCCCACAAACACCAACTGGTTTTGTTTTTCTCTCTTTCTTTCCTTTTTTTTCCTCTTTTCCTTTTTTTTTTTTCTTTCTTTCTTTTTATCATTATTCACCCTGACGTGAATCCTAATTAAAATTTTACACAGCGTGTGTTTTAATTAGCCGTGGCCGGAGTGGTGAAAGCTATCAATATTTAGCAGGATAATTGTACAAAATTACTTTTCAAAAATGAACAGCAGGCATGAATCCACTCAGCAGCAGGGGGTTATTCAGCCACACACTGTGCAAGATGGGGTGCCTCAGATAATGTGTGAGAGATAATAATGCACACAGGGAGGGACACATGCTGCTATATTTTGTGCTTCATTGGTTTTCTGCAAACAGCATTTGGCTCTTGTTGCACTCAGAAGATCAGGGTTCACACAACCTTTAAGCTGGTTATTTTTTATCTTTATGTTGTTGATTTATTTTAACTTAAATATGAGTTTAATAACAATACTCACAAACAAACCACTGAGACACAGCTCCATGTAAGATCTTGTTTGTATACTCTATACTTTGTAGACGCTAACAATGAACAAGGTCAAGAACAGAGGTCTTCTTCCTTCCTTCCTTTTTTTTTAATCAAAAAGAGAAGGAAAAAAACTTTGCCCACCCTAGCAGAATACAAAACAATTAATTTCTGTTTTGCAAATCCATGGCGTAAATGTACTCACCTGTATTTTAAAATAGATTTGTAACAGTTCACTTCTCACATAATCTTTCACTCCTTTCTTTTGCAAAAGGACCAGGAAAGGGAATTTGCAGCATATTGTGCTTGCTATTTACTTTTTGCACATTAAAAAAACCCCCAAACCAGGAAACACCTGCAGATGTTTCCTATGTGCACCAAGGAAACATTCAGTAATATTACACAGAATGGGGTTCTACCAACAGAATTTACCTCCTAAAATAGCCTCTCAGATGAAAACATTTAGAATCCCCATTGAATTCACAGCTGAGTCAGGAGTGTGTTCATTCTTATTGTTTCTGTCCTAAGGTACCTTACATTTGAAAAGTGCTGTTGAAATGCTTGTAGGGGGCTAGAAATAAGGACATGATTTTTTTGTTTGCTCAGTTTTGTGGGGTTTTTATTATCACCAAAATCGATCAAACAGCAAGTACCACTCATCTGGTTGGGTTTGGAGACTCTTTGCTGTATGGAGCAATAAGCGCCACCCAAGACTAAGTAATTACAAGAGATGGGACATAAGACAATGCTACAAGAAGCTTGTCATTAAAATGGAGTGTAAAGCAGGTGACAATGGGATAGCTGCAAAAAGAAATTAAATACTAGAAATTCTTGGAGACCATACTTTTATTTTATGAGATTCATTTCTCCTACAGATGCTATCTGAGGATATCCACCTGAATGCCATGGTAATATTCCATCAGCTGCTGGATTGCTCAGGAAACAGAAATAGTTTGCCCCAATTGTCTTTTCACCAGAAGTTGGTCATAAAAAATGGTGGAGGCAGACAGAGATAACTATCACTATGCACATTTTTAACCTCCATCTTTTCTACAATTGAGGTGTCTAAGCTGTTCACATTTTCCTAGAAAGTACTCCTCATAACCATGTCTGCCTGTAAAGTACACTTTAAAAATGCATCACTGATTCTAGGATCAATCTCTTAGACAGGTTTTACATGCTGTGAGATGAAAACTAACATCACCCCTACCCACCCCCTCAACTTTCCTTTTGAAAAGAGTAGCTCCTCTTTAGTCCATCTTCAACAACATGTTGCTCAGTTTTTCAAGGGAAAACAGTACAATCCTGTATTTCTTGACATGAAAGTCTGGACCAAAACAAATTCCATCAGTAAGCATTTTCAAATGCTATACTCATACTGAAACATGATGATACAAAGATATCTACATTCGTCAAATCAGACTTTGCCGTGGTCCACTGCCCAAACCCCATCAGTCATAGGCATATAGGTCTATGTGACATTGTTTCACAAGATCTACTACCTTCCCTAAACCAAAGGCATCAGGAGTCACAGCTGCATCTTCTTCAAATGTTCCTACTCCAAATGTTTAGAGTAATTTTGTAAATTACATCAATATTAAAGGAGTGTTTTTTAACACACACATACATACAAATATTGCATATATTCACGCATCCTGAACTAACACTTTCCAATTAAAGTGTAGCTGCTTTATCTGAAAACTGTAAATCCAAATCAGTTTACAGTAAATCTGAAATAATTAAATATTTCTGCCTTAATTTTGCAGCTGATATGCTAAAAAAGGAGTCAAAGTAACTAGTGATCTACTCTGAAAAAACCCATGAAATAGGATCTAAAGTTATTGTCATGAACCATCATCACAAGAAACATCGCCAAACAGTGTAGAATCCTTCTGTGCAAAAAACCCCAACTTTTTGCATAACTGGAATGATAGTTGCAGATCAAAGTAAGAATTAGCCTAAACTTCCAGTCTGAAATATCTAATGGTACCCATCAGTGTCTCCCATCATCTTCCCCATCTCACTCTGTGAGTATTGTTGCCTTTGGACAAATCACTTTTCATTGACTAGCAACAGAAGACCCCTAAGAAACTAGAGCTAACTAGTACTAAGTATGCATGAATCCTTAACACCATTTAAAAATGACCCCGGAAGAATAATAACAGCAACAAAACCAAAAATTTGCAGCATCGAATACTAACATTATTTTAAAATTAGATCCCCATCTTTCAAACTTATTCACTTGATTACTCATAACTAACCAGTCCACATCTCTGGTGGTAATTCTAAATATCTGTGGCAATCACGTCCCTAAGTAAATCTGGACTTATGAAGACTCATGTCTGAGACCAGACACATTGTGTGACTATGAAGAACTGGATAATTTACTTTTAAGGTCCCTGGCCATAGTAATTTCATTATGTGCTCCTTTTATACTGAAACAAATTAAAAAATCTCCATAAGATGTGATCTTTGCTTTTCCCGTTAACATGCCGTATGTTGAATCTTTAGAAAAGTAAAATATGGATGAATAAAGGCAATATTCAGTTCCCATTTCTGATAGACAGAGATTTTATCTTCTCCTGGCAAACTTGCTTGAATCACATAATGTTATCCTAAATTATAATTTCATATACCTTAATATTTTTGGGCCTCACCCTAACATATTCATTTGGGTAGGATCTTTCCTAATCAGCTGTTCATATCAAGTCTAGCACAACAGCACCATAGCATTCTGCAGTACCACATACTATTACTCTACTCTGTGTTAAAAGTTATAATTAGCAATAAGCAATTAGGAATAATTGAGGGAATGTCAGGAAATTATATAAGGTAGGTTTAGGTTGAATATTAGAAAAAGGTTCTTCCCCTAGAGGGTGCTGGGGCACTGCCCAGGCTCCCCAGGGAAGGAGCACAGCCCTGAGGCTGCCAGAGCTCCAGGAGCGTTTGGACACCACTCTCAGGCACAGGGTGGAACTGTTGGGGTGTCTGTGCAGGGCCAGGGCTTGGACTTTGATGATCCTTTTGTGCCTCTTGCAAGTCAGAATAATCTGTGATTCTGTGTTTTTATGCACTGTGACTACGGTATCCTCCAGTCACTTTGATGCCCCGAATGTACCCTTTTAATTTCCTTTCAATTTTCAAAACCATACATATTGCAAGATAACAAACAATTACATTCTTTATGTCAAAAGAGGAAGCAATTGTGAGGGATAAATGACATCGTATTATGTAACTAGTTGTTGCAATCCCATATGCGTTATCTGCTGTAATGATGACTCCCTTCACATGTATCATAGTAAACTAATGAACTCCAACACGCTTTCTCCTCCTTACATGAGACATTGATGATACAAATGAAAGTTTTGGTATATATATTTCTCAAGCAAAGTTTGCTGCCTTTTGTTTGGTCAGTTTTATGTACTTCTGGATCCTATACTTAAACTAGAGATGTTAATAGTATTATTTTCTCTTTGTGGACTTAGATGTCATGTTTTGAATTCAAAATAATGGGTTTTGAATTTGTTATGAAATCCCTATTTTAATAAAAAACCCCAAACTAGACCTACTTACTCTTCATTGTGTCTCAATCAACATTTTGTAACAGGCTACAGATGTTATGCATTAAATATTAAGATGGATAGGTCTTGGAACTGGAATCAGCATAAGTTTCTCAAAGGAAGCATACCCAGTTTCTTCATAGTAATAGTCAAATATCTACATAAAGGGAGAAACAACTCTTTACAAAAATGAAATGACAGAAAGATACATACTCGAAAGAAATTTCACCTATTAAATGGTGCAAAATCACAAATTTTCTGCTGAAAGAATCCTTTTATATACACAGCATATAAATACCTGCTTAGGACTTACACATAGGAAGATGATAAGCCATGACTATACATACACAATTAAAAAAACATAGTTCAAGTCTCTGTGCTTGTATCGGATGTTCAGTTATGAAGGACAACATTCCATATCTCTTATAACCATTTGGAACAGATGGAAGCCAAGGTAGCTGTAAGCCAGCTCTACCTCAGCCAGGGATTCCCACTTGCAGAAGGAATCTCAGCTGTCAACTGTGGAAAACTTTATAGATCCTTTTAGTGGAAAGGAGCCAGCACACAGTCCAGGACATGGACTAATATTTTTTTCCCCACTAAAGTAAATTTTTTGGCAGTAAGGCACTTACTGAAAAAAACTCCAAAACCCCAAAAACCAAAAAAACAAACAAAAAAAAGCCCTCAAAATTGAACCAAAACATGACACAAAGAAACCAACCAACCAAACAAAAAACAACAGAAAAAACCAAACCAAACAAACAAACAAAACCCCCAAACCAAAACCAACCAACCAACCAAACAAAAAACCCACAAAAAACCAAACTGGTAAAAGACTGAGTCCTATATTAAGCAATTTACCTGAAGCTTAATTTTCCACCTCAAATACAATGTCAGCAGAAATGTTATCATTTAGCTCTTCATTCAAAGTTTGCAGTGACCTTGCATAAATCTAGTTAAGAGCAGGAAAAGAATAAGCAAATTAAAGATTCTATTTCTTTTAGCAAACTTTCTCTTTTTTTGTCCCCTTATTCATATTTTTCCTTTATTTTGTCCTCCCATACCATTCTTTTCATGCAGGTTTCTGAATTCTATGCTTTTCACTGTCTCTCAAATTATTAGGTGCATATTAACGTTAGAATGAATGAATGAAATGGAACATGCAACGTCTAAATAAATCCATTGCAAATCATGTCACATATATTTCAGAAGAAGATGTGCCTGAACTCTTTTAAAGTGTCTAGAAGTATTGCCTCCAGCGAACACCTAAAGGAGTCTGATGATTTTTATAGGTAACAAATACAACACATGTGCATTTCTCTGATTATGAGGCTAGTTTATGTGCTTATTGTTTATACAGCAGCACAAATTTCTAAGCAATAAAAGGATCCTGTTGTATATGGGGGAAAAACAAAAACTTGAGGAGATGAGAGAAAGAAATGAAAATTCTACACAAAATGTTATTCTTTTAGCATAGAAGAACATACACAAGTTCTCCAACAGAAGTTCCCAGTTGCATTTAGTACCACTGGGGTGTTTTCTTTAATGATATCTGAGAATGAAAGTAAATAATACATTCTTTATAAGGAATAAACAGTACGTACATCAAACAAATAGAGATTGTCTTGTATTGAGCAAGTTTTGCATGCCATGACAATATTGAGGAAAAGCCCCTAGGAGATTTCTGGCACTTCGTTATACTGAGCCTTCTGTTATTCTCAAAAGACTGTATGCAGATATATGCATAACTCATAGAGTTGCAAATAACAGAGTAACTGGAATACCAGACATAGGAACTCTAGAGTGAAGTGGACTTCACACCAACAGTCAGTACAGCTATCTGTGCTGCTCTTTCCCAGAAAGCAGGAAACATCATCTGCAAAAGCTTTAAATTATGCTTCACATGCATTACTCCATTACCCAACATTAAAAAGGTATACCACGTGCTACACAAAAAGGAAGGTCTGATTTTAGATTAATTCTTCAAATAATAAAAGAAGGTAAAATAAAAATGTATATGCAACCAGTCATAATCTATATTTTCCAGGTTTAGTATTAAGTTATATGACTACACTTGGAAATTTCCTTATTTTAACAGCTGCTGATAAAAACTGAGAGCTGAGTTTTGAGTTTTACAACCAAACAGAACAAAATATAGAATCTGAGATTTATTTCTATGTGCCTACTCACTTATGTCCACACTAATATTAGTGCATCATAATCACAAAGCAAGAAACACAACAGTTGCAAATAAAAAGAATGTAATACAATTTATAAGAAATTCTCCTTCATATTCAGTTCTCTCATGCATTGTGCTAAGATATTAACCTATTTGTTAAATAAACATAAAACCAGTGTAGTCAAGCAATGGGATGAAAGTTCAAATAACAACTACCTCTCAAAAGAAAGAAAATTAATTTAGGAAATACAATGATTTTCACTGATGATAAAAAAAAAAAAAAAGTATAAAGCCTCACAAACAAGTAACAGCCCAGAAAAATCAAACCCAGAAAATAAACCACCCACCACATGGCAGGAAATAATTTGAACTTTTTTTTCTAAATCATTACTGCTTTAGGTAATGTTACTCTGCAATCCCTTTGCATTGCCTTTGCTTGTTATTTTGTATAGTTCAGTAGCCAAAACATCATGATTCATGTATTTTAGGCTCCAACCTGAATGTGTGGGTGTCAAAGCTGTTGGGAGGTCTCTATTCTGAAACATTTTCAGGTTGCAAATAACACATGACAATTTTATATATCCAGCAGTTATTCTTTGTTATGTCATCACAGTATAGAAATAAACATTATTGCAAATACTTATAAATATTTAAGTTTACATTCTGCCTGTAAAGAATCTCATGATTCTTATGGTTGCTGTTCCAAGCATATTAAACTAACTTTTGCTATATAGCTTTTGGGGGATAATTTGTATGATGCCATATACTGAAAAAGGACACTATCTGGTAAAATCTGCTTAATAAAAAGAGACTCCTGCTTTAATGGATTTTTCCAGACAAAATTTCAATCCTTTTGCAAAAAGTAGAACCCATTTTTTCATTCTGGGAAATGTCTTCCTACTTCGGCAGGATTTCGTCTTAGTGATGAATGGGTTAAAAATTAAACAATCGTCTGCGTATTCATTCCACAATGTAGTTTCTCTCATAAGAACCATACAATGGAAATCTCTGTGTGGGATCCTCATTAGTTGCTCCTGCTTCCTAGAAGCTGCACAGTTCGGTCCCTTCCCCCTTTCTGTGCACATTCAGATTTCTCTACTCTGTCAATACAAAACTCAAAGGCCAACCCCAAGGATTCATACAATTAGGAGCTGCAGCATGTGATGTCACAGACAGCATATATTTCTTAAATCAGAATTTCTTTCTGTAACAAACAGTTGAAATTGTTTATTATTTCTATGCTTAGTACCAACATGCCAAGCAGCAAGAAGAGCACAGCATGGGACTGTACACTTGCTTTCTATGTAAAGAAAGGTTATGCGCAAAGAAGGATGTCTTACTGTGATGTCTCATTTGTGACTAATACCTTGTCTCGGTCCCTCTGCGAGCCTCTCAGCAACCCCCAGCGGGTCCCGAGTCGGCAGACACCGGGGGGGGGCAGCCCCGACATGGCCTACAGCGGGGAGACACTGTCTGTGTGTGCCCCGAGGGTGCTGAGGGCACCTGGGCTGGGGGAGACACTCTCTGTGCCCCGAGGGTACTGAGGGCACCTGGGCTGGCAGGGAGACACTCTCTGTGCCCCGAGGGTGCTGAGGGCACCTGGGCTGGGGGGAGACACTCTCTGTGTGTGCCCCGAGGGTGCTGAGGGCACCTGGGCTGGGGGGAGGACACTCTCTGTGTGTGCCCCGAGGGTGCTGAGGGCACCTGGGCTGGGGGAGACACTGTCTGTGTGTGCCCCGAGGGTGCTGAGGGCACCTGGGCTGGGGGAGACACTCTCTGTGCCCCGAGGGTACTGAGGGCACCTGGGCTGGCAGGGAGACACTCTCTGTGCCCCGAGGGTGCTGAGGGCACCTGGGCTGGGGGGAGACACTCTCTGTGTGTGCCCCGAGGGTGCTGAGGGCACCTGGGCTGGGGGGAGGACACTCTCTGTGTGTGCCCCGAGGGGGCTGAGGGCACCTGGGCTGGTCGCCTTTGCAGCAGAAGAGACACCAGAGACAGCGGTAGAAGATAAAGGGCCGACTCTTAGCAGGGGTTAATGCAAGGTTTTATTAGGACCTTCAAAGGAGCTCCTGCACCTCAGGGGGCTCCTGCCCAGAGCCCCGGGAGATGTGCCAGGGTTACATTTTAAGGGAGGTGGAAACCGACAGTAGATAACATCCTACCAACCATTAAGTGACCCTAAGGGATGGATGCTGTGGGATAGACATATAGGACAGCGTATGGGGCAAGGCTTGGGGGCTGACCCCTGGCCTCTGGCTAATCACTCGAGGACTTGGATTGAAACTTCTGGATGGAGGGGATGGGAGGCTGAGTGATTGACAGAGAGCCAGGGTGGGGGTTTGGGGATGATCTCATCCCAGGAGAGGGATAACACAGGTAAAGGGAGGGGGGTACAGTCTGGGATAAACCATTTGGGAAAAATACGGGGATACAAACCAAAACTACTTCAAAGTATTACAAAATATAAAAACACACTACAACAATACCTGTTGTATGCTTCAAAATCTAATTTTTATCTAAAGCTCTTTGACTTCAAGCCTACTACTTGTCCATCCTTCAATAAAAGACATGTTTTACACATCTATATTGTTCAGGAAAACTCTTTACAACACAAAGTACGTATAAGAATATATGCAGTGGCTATAATTGAGAAGAATAAAACTCAAAAGAAATTTTGCTTTTGCATATATATTCTATGTTGTCTAGCATAAGCAAGTACTTTCAATTCAACTGTCTTTGAGACCCTGGAGATTCAAAATCTGTCTTCATATCTACTGACATGTACCTCACTGGTGCAGGTCTGATTTGAGTCCAGATACTAAGTCAATAAATAAAATGGCAATTCTGTTAGAGACTTTTAAGTAGTAAAGGCTAACAGCTAAATCCAGTTGTGACTGTGGTTCAAACTGCTTGTCCCAAAGGGAGAGTTTGATTTTTAAGGCTCAATATGTACAAAACACATGGCATATGCAAGTTAAATACTGCCTAACAATATCTGTGGTATTGAACATTTACTGTAGTAGAGACAGTGGTAATCAGTGAAGCTGGAAAGATTTGCCACATAACCAGAAAAACAAGATGCCAGATCATCTAGGTAATCTGTCACAATGGTTCCTGCTCCCCTTAATATCTACCAATGTATATTTGTGTAGCCTAGCCTACAGTTCTACTTTTTTACTTTATTATATTTTTGATGTAGAAGAAGAAGAATGAAAAAAAATGTTTAAATAGTGCAAATTAACATGTGTGACTGAAAACAGCAGTAAACCAATGAGTGTTTGTTGTTGGTGAAGAGTGAAACTTGGAGCTGACTTAAAGCCTTAAGGAGCACAGGAGTACTGTTCTTCATCTGCAAATTACAGATCCAAATTACTGGTTAACATACTAGTGTACTTGTAGTACCACTGTATAAGTGAAATACATCCTCCAAATACCAATAGAAACATTTCCCACAGATAACTGTGCTAAATTCCTCAGGCATTTAAGAATGAAGAAATTGCACTTTTGTGAATTGACATTGCTTTAGAAATACAGAAATAATGGGAAACATCCATGGACTTGTAATCAGAAATATGCCTTATGCACATTCAACACATATGAACTGTGTCAGATTTGTGCACAATCTGTATTTGCAAGAGTGAGTAACTTCAGAGATCCCTCTTCTCTTAGTCTCATTTTTAACTTCCCTTGTTGAAAATTAAATCATCAATCATGAGATCTGTACCATGTTTTATGGGATTATTTGATCTTTCCCTTTACAAATACAATTAAAGCATGTCACTCATCCCTACACATCACACGTGTATGTACAGGTGTGGTATATCGGTACAATCACAACTTTGTGACTTTGCTGAAATTGCAAAGCTTCATTAGAAATGAGGAGACAGAGAGCCCTGGCAGTTTTCAGATCTTGAGGGGGTCATTTATTATTGTAATACATTTCTTTTCTTTTTCTGTCTGAAGGGTAGAGTCTAAAAACTGCAATAAAGCAATATTGAAGTACTTATTTTACCTTTTTTTTCTTCAGCTAAAATGCTAGCAAGGGAGTGTTTTTTCAGTTTGGCAGGCAGGCAGCCATTTCACAGTAAATAAAGTGAACCCAGTCGTGCAGTGTAAAGCTGTACATCTTTACAAAAACATTCAGTCCCCTACTAGAGTCCAAGGAACCTTTGCTTACAAAGTGTCCCTGCAGAAGCTTCTACGGCAAGTTACTTGGCAGAGAATTCTAAATTATATGAAGTACTTTCTCTCTCTGTCTCTTTCTCCCCACTGAAGAGACTTCATGTATTCTTTCTCAAGATGCTTTTCCTCAACATACTAGAGATAGGAAAAAAAAAGTTCTGCTAGTCTTACCAAAATGTCTCAGGTGCTGTCTTCTACCCAAATCCTGAAAAAATACATTCTATAACAATCTGCCAGATGCAGTACTGTATCAAAACTGACACGTACTACATGCAATTATTCATACAGCCTCACTGGCAGCACTCCATTTTAACTATGTACACTTGAAGTACATGACTGTACTATGCACTTCAAATAAAGAAATTTTGTTTAGTTACCAACAACTGGTGTTGAAAATGGGCTGTGAAAAGGGTAACTTTTGGATACATATTATTGAGATCACTTAGATTACCAGCTGAAAAAGGCAGGATCAGTGTTCTAAGACAGAAGCTGTAGAAGGTACAAAGCCAAGGAGTCCCGTTCTTACCTAAAGTGAAGGCACTTTGTGCAAGTGAATGCATCCAGACGAGTGGATTCATCTTGATGAACTGGACTGAAAAGGCAGATTCCACGTTATAGAGGGATTGTGTCTAAAATTAAATCTGTTTAAGGTTAAATGTAGAAAAGAATACAGCAAGTGATGCTTATAAAGACACAGAAAGTCAGAAAAGGAAAGTAATTTGTGAGCATGAGTGGGTAGCAGAAGGAATTTGATGACTCTGATCCTTCTGTCAGCACAGCAACTGCCTTTATATGTAACACATCAAAGGAGAAATCTAACTTGTGGAAGGCGATAATGAGGCTTATTTTTACTCTGTGTACCATCTCACACCTCAAGAAAGGCAAAGATTTACAGCTACTGCTAAGCAAGTTCTTTGTAGCTATCCAAAGAGCATGCTTTCAGCAGCTATCACTCCAGTACCGTCTCTCTGGACCTGCTCACTCACCCAACTCACAGCAAAGTTCAATCTTTAGGACCCATGACAAAGCCCAACTGTTTAGAGGACAGATTGTGTGCTTCCCCACAACTGAACACAGAACTGATTAACTAATCAGTGGTTGCAAAGCCCTTCGAAACAAAAAAGTGCTCTAAAAGCTACAGATTGTTATTGCTTAACACTTCC
Source organism: Molothrus ater (assembly GCF_012460135.2). NCBI lineage: Eukaryota > Metazoa > Chordata > Aves > Passeriformes > Icteridae > Molothrus > Molothrus ater. The sequence goes on from NC_050494.2 coordinate 15,116,684, forward strand.
CTGTTAGCACTGGAGCTACGATCCATTTCCCTTAATGTGTTCTGAGGAAGGGAATAGGAAACATGAGATTGCAGTTACCAGTTACCACAGTTATCAAAGAACATGCGAAAACTCACAGTTTTGGTAGCTGTGTTTACACAGACTTATCTTGGAATCTAATGGACAACTATCTTACCGGCTGAAGTTTAGACACCTATTTCCTTAAGTATTTCTTGTTGTTATTGTTACTTTTCTGTTTTTCTCCTTCCTCTTACAGCTTGACAGCAGAAGACATGGCCCTGTGGGGTAGGAGTTTAACATTCCACTTACCATCTGCTGGCATCAGCAGTTAGCACTGTCCCTCCATGGTTTTGCTTGCTCACTAGTGTCAGCAGCTAAATGGCATTTCAACTGGTTTCAGTTCTGCAGCTTCCGAGATAAATTTGTTTGTTTAGGTAAATATGCTACACTATCTAAATCTAGGCTAGGTCTTGCCACATTTGAAATAGCACATTCATTTTCATAACAGTTCCTGAGTCATCACTGGCACATAACCAAAAAAAAAAACCAAAAACCCTAGCTTTTGACACTTTATAAAAAGTGGGAACATTACCACAGACCTGTTTTGCCTTTATAACAAAGCAACTTCTTTATGACTAAGGCTCCAAGGTATGTTTCTGAGTAGTTTCTTCAGTCCTGGGTTGTTTTTTTTTCCCACTGGGAACTAAACATACAGAAAAAAAGGAAAAGGAGTAGGTGGGTTAAAATTCAAACTTTGTTTTTGCACTCACATGCTGAGTTCCCCTTGTATGGTTTTAGCTGGTTCACTTCAGAGAATAGCTTGCTTCAAGATCTGGAACTAAATCCATGGTTCAAGTTTGCACTATTTGGATCTTAGGGTTTGCTTTTATCTTCACACAAGTATTTAATTACTAATACTATTAATGTAAATTGATATATCTTTATTTGGAAAAGGGAAGTTGGCAACAACAATCAGATTTGTTGGATTGATTTAAGGTTAATGGATCTTCCAAGATATTAGGGATTAAAGAAAAAAAGATTGTAACAGCTAGTGCATATCAATATTTTTAACTCTGCTGAAAGCATCACCCTAATAGATTACATCTCACTCAGCTTTGCATGAAGAAAAGATGAGGAAAGAAAATTACAGTGTAATTTTGTCCATGCAACATGGACACAACCATAAAAACAAAATTCTTAGGGCAAAACTGTAATGTGGAAATGGCAAGAGAGGGTGTTTTCTAGGCTTATTGCATTAATGAACACCTACTGAACATGGAAAACACATCAAAAAAGTTTTTGAATAGTTTTCTTGGCAGTACCAGATCCTCATGTCATTGAACTCCCATAATTAGGCACCACAATAATGTTTCATGAAGAAAACCATGGTTTTCAGGGATACAGTGTTTTTCATCATGAATTCTGTGGAAACCTCTTCATTCTCCATCTTTGGTCTCCTGAACTATAATTGCTTGCAGCTTTACCTTTGCATGTAATATTAATGCACTGCTTAACCAATGAAAGAAAGGCTTATTTTCTAAATGACTTTCACAAAGGACCTTTGATGATTTTAAGATGTTTACTATATTTGACAAAAACACTGCCTAGGTTCTAAACCTTATTTTACACTCTATAGACTGCCAAATATCTGCTGCTTAGAATGAAACAGGAGAAATGCTGTTATCCTAGAATGATAGAATGGTTTGTGTTGTAAGGGACTTTATAGATCATTTAGTTCCAGCCCCTCTGGCATGGGCAAGGACATCTTCCAGGTTGCTTAAAATCCTCATCCAGCCAAGCCTTGAACACTTCCAGGGATGGGATATTCACGGCTTCTCTTGCTATTCTGCACCAGTGCCTCAACTCCCTCAGAGGGAAGAATTTCTTCCTAATATGGATCTAACCCTGCCCTCTGTCAGTGGAAATCCATTACCCCTTGTCCTGTTACTCCAGCCTGCTGTCCAAAGTCACTCTCCAGCTCTCTTGGAGCCCTTTTTAAGCAGTGGAAGGGTCACTAAAATCTCCCTGGAGCCTTCACTTCTCCAGGCTGAATACTCCCAGGTCTCCCAGTCTGTGTCCAGAGGGGCTTCAGCAGGTCCTCCCTCTCCTTGCCTTGGGACCCTCAGAGCTGGATGCAGTACCCCAGGTGGAATCTCATAGGAGCAGTGGAGGAGGAGAATCACATCCCTTGATCTGCTGCTCACCCAGCTTTTGGTGCAGCCCAGGATTCAGCTGGCTTTCTGGGCTGCAGCACATATTGCCACATGTTATGATGCACAGTGACTGGATGCCTCTATTCAAAGATCTCAATTACTAGTTAATTTTTCATAGATAGATAAATTCACAAAATACTGTTACTAATAAAGTGCCCTTCTTCAAGTATGACTATCCCAGATCCCACAGATGAAAGACGATACAGGAAAGTTCAGCAAACTACCCAAGGTCACATTCCAAGGTAGAGGGAAGTAAAACTCCAGAAGAAAAACCCTAAATTGATCTTGCCCTTAATATCCATGATACATATGCATGGTGTATGCATGCAGAACTTGTCATATTGTTAATCCATACCAAAGGTAATAAAAGGGTAATTAGCAAGCAGAAAGAATACATATTTTAAAAAAGTAAGCAACTGCCTTTGCTTAAACCACTGTAAATTAAACCACTTAGAAATATTACTTTGAGACTTAAGACATAAGGTTTTATGTTTACCAGCATTGTTTATTGTAGCAATGGACTGAGACAGACTTACCTACCTAGACTTATAGATTTTGCCAAGATTTTTTGTACACTTGAACAAGTTATTTGTATTTTCACTGTTTCAGAGGTCAGATGTGTTCCTATGTGTAGTTTTATTTCCAATCATCCTTTGTCTTTCATATATGACAGCATGCTCTTCACTCAAGTAAAGAGCAATTTTTCCTGCGTGTATTTGATACCTAGGTCAATTTGTTTAAGCTGTTAGAAGGAATTTATATATATTAATAAAATCAATAATAACATTCTTGAAGTAGTAAGACTAAACCTCACATTAATGTTAAATACAATATCTCACAAAATTATTATGCTCCGTCTATTAGAATGTATATGGGAATAACTTAGGCTTGAGAACAGCTTTGTAAGATTAATGGAAGATTCACTAGCCAATTTATCATTCTGTTAATTATAACTATATAGAAATCGTTCCTTAAAAATATCTTATAATGACAAATCACCCCTTCAGATTTAGAGGCATTACACGTGCATATTGAGGACAAAATTTCATCCATTTGGAGTCTCACAAGAAAGATTGCAATCACTTAATTTTGTGTACTTTTTAGAGTTTTTTTGTAATAATAAGATAAAGCTCAGCTATGTTGAGCCCCTTTAATGCAAAGATATAACTTAGTGGGCAAGAAATAGATCCCATCTTTGAAAGTGTCTATTTGGAGTAACATATTGAACCACTCACAAGCCATGTCACAACAGCATTAGTATAAAATACAACTGGTTGGCTTCCAGAAATATTTTTTTTAAATAAGCAAAGGGCCCATGATTAATTTAATTGCAAGATTATCCATCTTATTTTGACCCTTTGACATTCAGCCCATCATAAAGTTGACTATATGTCAAATCCTCAAGTCCTGCAAATTGTGTCTGGTCCATATTTCAGTTTTAAATCCATAATTTGAGACTGTTCTGGTGAGATATAAGAATTCAACAGTTTAAAAAAATGAAAGAAAAAAAAGACAAATTAGAACTTGTGTTAACCCATTAAAGAAATGCACTTTTTTTCCTTTACACAGCATGAATCTCAAGATTATTATCTTAAGTTTAAGTTATTGAAAGTTTAGAGAATTTTGCATCTTTTTCTTGACATGACTTCCTAAAAATATTACCCTAGAACCTGTTTGAATAAAGTTAGTGTCTTAGTCCCTGGATTTTCTCTGCAGAATCGACAGGAAACATAGGCACCTGGTTAAAAATCATAATCAGAGAGGTCTGCAACAAGGAAACTATTAATACAAAAAGAGAAGTAAAACAGGAACTATCGCTCTGCTTTGGTGAAATTTTACACCTGTGCTGTAAGTATCTCAACTACTGTTGCCTGGGGCGAAGACCCAAAATAAAGGACTGTGCAGATAGACTGTTATCATGTTTGTGGGAAAACTCTCTGACTGGGAACGTGAAAGGCTAAAACTCAAACCCGTTAAATAGCGAAAGAGGCTTGACTCTTTTGGGAGAGCTTGATCACAAGAACCAAGTCTAAACACAGACAGATTTTAGCCCTATTTCTCCCAACGAAGCAGGATGAGACACACTTCTCCGTGCAACATTCCATGTGGAGAATTCCTGTTATTAGGTGGGAAGTGCAAAAATTTTATCAGGTCGGGATTTTATCGCCTACGCACCTGAGCAGGATCAGTCCCACATGAAGCTCTTGCTCCCTGGCATCCCCGATCCGCTCGCTGCCCCACCTGGCGCTCCTAAGGCGGCTGTCCGGGCGGGCGCCGAGCGCTCTGAGGGGACGCAAACGCTGAGGGAGAAGCGGCAGCCGTGGGACGGGGCGATTACTGGGGGACGACAAGGAGGCGGAGCTCGGCCCCAGCCCCGAGATGCACAGGGCGAAGAGCTCCTTGCAGGGGCCGCGGGCTCCCTGCAGGCTTCCCCCTCCTCGGCAGCGCTTGGGCGGGAGCCCCCGGCAAGGGGCTGGGGGAGGCGCCTCGCAACAGATGGTTCGAGCCGGCTCCTGGCGCGGTCCGCATTGGCCAGCGACGCGGGAGAGGGCGGGCGGGTGCGCCGCAGTGGCGGCTCCGCGGCGGGGGCGCAGCGCCCACAGCCCAGATCGCTCGCCTCCCGCCGGGCTGCCGAGCCCACCTCCGCTGCGGAACGTTGGTCGCCTCTTACGGCTCCAGCACCTGTGAGTGTCCGCCCGGCGAGGCTGCGAGTGGTGCCGCATCCACGCGCAGCCTGGCCAGGGCCCCCGGGGCCGCTCCTGCGGCGGGGCGGGAGGCCCGGAGGGCGCGAGGCCCGGAGGGCGCGGCTGCCGCCCGCGCTTGGGGCCGGGAGCCGGAGCTGCCGCCTCCTCCAGTCCGACCGGTGCGCTGGGGAAACGGGGAGAGGCTGGGAGGATTCTCCCCCGGGTGGGAGACGGAATCCATGCCGGGGGAATTTTTATCACCGATAGGTGAGGGGAACCGCTGCTCCCTCTTCCCGCTCCCCCTTTCCCTGTATTCCAGCTTCACCCATGCAGAGCCGCTTGTAGTGATAATTACCGGGTTTCGGTCCTCGGCGCTCGGTGGACAGTGGGGGACTGACTGTCAGGTGGGGAGCTGAGATGCAGGGGAAGTGACTTGCCTAAGGTCAGTCTGTGAGTCAGTGGCAAATAACGTCCTGTACTAAAAACTTCTGATTTCTAGCCTTGTGCTGGGCTCTTCAACAGCCCTGCAAGGCATCAGGCATAAATCTGGTTGTAGGACTTTTTTTTTTCTCAGAGTTTTTTTGTTTGTTTGTGTTTGGGTCTTTTTTGTTTTGTTTTTTTTTTTTTTTGGTGGTTGTTTGTTTGTTGGTTTGTTTTAAAATCATGTATGGCTGTTAAAGCATGCAGAAGTGCAGCATCTGTGTCATCTCCTTTGTTTTCTCCAACCTTCAAACATGCGAATGGATGCATAAGTGATTATGCTTTTCTGTGACTAATGTTAAATTTAGTAGGAAATTATTGGTAAAAATACCATGTTTTTTTCCAAAACTTTTACCATGACAATAAATTGATTTTTTGTTTTTTTTTTTTTTCCCTATTAATAGTGAATGTCTTCTTATACCATCAGAGAGTTGTGAAAAGCCTTTAAATTGGTTAAGTGGCAGCTGCATTCCAAAATGAATCTGCAGTGCAATAGCGTTTATTCTCAGTGCATGTGAGATATAAGGCATGGCAGGCCGTGCTTTTAGAACTTATGCACTAGAGGATAATGTGGTTGAGCTCTCTGAAGGATGCAACTGGAGTGTTTGTTTTTGCGCTAGCTATATACATAGCAATTCTCTTTCCTTCTCTCTCTCCTCTCCAAGAATAATTTCAATGAGTTTGCGCGAAGATATTCTGTAGCTTATCCCTACTAATGTTTAGTGTTTCTTTTGAATTTCCCATTATCTGAAAGTAAAACTGACACCTATGAGCATATATTTTAGATTTAAAGTATTATTAGAGTAGTCACAATCAATCCTTTTTATAGACTTTAACTAATCCTTGCATTTCATAAAATTTTCTACAGCAGTGAAACTGAAGAGTTTAAATGTGCTGTTCAAAAGCTAAACTGTCCTTGCTACCATCTCAGTTTACCTTAGCTGCTCCTCTTGTTTTTATTTGGAGGTGGTGTGGGAGGGAAGGGAAATGGAGCATGAGAGAAGTTAAATGTGCAAAATGTTAGTGTAAGTAGGCCAACTTTATTTTTAATCTCTGTTAAGGAGTTAGGTGAACTCTGTACACTCTTCAACACCAATCATGGAACTGAAGGCCAGGGTTCCCCTAGTGTGGATATTTTGTCATTGGAATTTGGAGGGGTTTGTTTTAGTCTCATTCAGAAAATAGAGTGTTGGTCTCAAATCCTTTATTGGATTTTTTTTTCCCGTGCACTTGGATATTTGAAAAAAAAAGACATTTTAATTGTACTTGTGTTTTGTTTTGGCTATATATTATTTGATGGGCTTTTTTGTTTTCTCTTTTTTTTTTTTTTTCTTCAATAGATTCCTTGCAAGAAGTCTTGTTTTGGGTAATTTCTAGCTGAAAGCGTTTGTCTATACTGCATAAACTCATTTGATTAGTTTCCTCTTTCACTGCCAGCTTCTCCATAATTTCTTCTAAATGGATAGGAAAATGTCTGTAGTTTTTTTTTACCTAAGTAGCTGATATTATTTCATTAAGCAAAATGTTAAGTTGTAACAGATGATGTTTTGCTCTGGCTATGTTTTGTTTGTAAGTCTATGTATTTCACTCTTGTGACTTCCTCTTGAGCATTTCTGTTATAAGGATCTCAGGTTGGAAGAGTTATGGTTGCTTATCTACAAACGGTAATCAAACAGACTTGGTGATATCACATTTGCAAATATCACTGATTTATAAATGAGTAAGAGCCTTCTGTGTTGTGAGAGAGAAGGTGATAGAATAAAGCAAACACTTTTGCTGTGTAATAGAAATATATATTTTTGCGATGCTAGATTTAATATCTAATGTCAAAAAAACTCTACAACTTGGTGCAAATTTATATTTTACCTTCCCCTCAAAATTGTTTTTAGAAGTAATTAATTTGAAAGCCAGATATCTCTAACTTACTTGTAGATACTTGCTACATCTTCTCTACTGACTTGTAGAGAGCATAAAGTGCTATAAAATTATTAAAATATTTTTTAAATAGTTGTAGCTCCTCAGTGAAGCACAGTATTTTTTTCACTTTTTTCCTCTTAACATACTTTCTTCCGCCATTGGAAGATGTTGTCTTACTGTGAAATTTAGAATTGAGTGAAAGTATGATAAAGAACTTCTACAAACGCATCAAAGAATCTTGGTTAAAGTTTTCAGTGAGATCATACTTCTGGGTAGAATACTCCATGCCTTTGCCAATTTTCATCAGGAGTCGATAAAACCTGCCTTTTTAGTTGTCTCTTGCAGTATTCTTGACAGAATATGTTCTCATTTTTTATCAGTATGCTGGGTCAGTTTTTCAGGCTGGAGTGGACATAATAGAGAATGACATATAGGCTTACATTTTTGAGAATATCTTGGGTTTAATCTAGTACAAACCATGATTTAATTTGAAACCTGACAAGCTTAATGAGTGAGATTTACTTTGTCTTTTTTGTTTGTTTGGGTATTTTGTGTGTGTGGTTTTCTAGCGTTTGGTTTTTTTTTGGTGTTGTTTGGGGTGTTTGTTCTTTTGTTTGTTTGTTTGTTTTCCTGTTGCCCCCACTTCCCATTTATATGAATTTCTTATACACTTGGATTTTTGTTTAACTTTTTTGGAAATTGTCTGAATTTCTCCATGTAGTTTGTTGCTGGTTAACTGCTTCTCCACTGCCTGTCCCCATGACCCTTTCACCCTTCACTTAAATGGTGTGTGGGAAGAAATTCTGAAATGATAGTACAAGTTCAATAAAGGAGGATTTCAGCTAATTAGTGGCTCACCTCTGGAGGAAGAAAAAGGATGTGTAATATTTCTGAATTCTATAAAAATGTTATTCTAGTTTTTATTTGTTCTTTTGTATTTCTTTGTGTGTTTTCTAGCATTAGTTCACCTTTCACAGTAAAATCAGAATAGCAGCTCTAAGTTCAGTGAGTTTAAGCAGTTTGTGGAACTGAAATAAAAGTTCTGATGAGTAATCAGTAGTACTGATTAGCCATATTTAATGGATTGTTGGGAGAGAGTGTCAAAATAATCTATCAGGCTATTAGTTGTTGCTAACTGGTATATAGTATTCTGAAATGAAGGGTGCGACTTTTTGGTGATGGGTAAGCAACTGTAAATATCAGTATGTAAGAAACGAATGGTCTAATGTATCAAGAAATTACGTACATATTAGATGAAATTTCATTGCTTCTGAAAGACTTATTCCATTTAGAAATGGGCAGCACCTTATTTCAAGTTCCTGAAAGGAAAAAATTCAACTGCCTGTCTTATTTGAAGATTTTAGGCAGCAGTCGTTGTGAAACACTGAAATTACTGATCCCTGAGGTAGGAAGCCCTGTAAAGAGTGTAGTTCTACTGTGATCTGACAGTTCTGATAATCTCTGTAATTGAGTCATTGACTATGACTTTCCAGCTTAATAGATTAAATTGCTGTATATAAGAACTTGTGATTTTGAGTAGTATTTGGGAAAGGAAGATTGTGCATCTAAAAGATGACGAGTTGTGTCAGAAGCTGATATTATTTTCAGTGTGGAAACTGAATAAGGAAAATACCTTATGGGTTTTTGGTATCTGAAAGTCCTGATCAATTGACCTGTTATATAGATTTTCTTAGATCTGCTTATAGATTTATTATTTTTCTTCTGAATTCTGTCTTTGTGGTTGAAGTGTTAACAATGTGAAGTTCTTTATGCATCTTTATTTGCAATTACCTGCATGTTACCCCAGAGTTTCTGCCTTTCAGTGGGCAGAAAGAGCACAATCAAAAAGGACAAGAGTGTGTTTTAAGGGTGGGTTTTGCTCTCTTTTTATAATTTTAATGTGAGGATCCTAAACTTGTATGTTTTACTACTGTGACTGAAATATGCAGTCTAGGAAATTGCAGCTTGCTTCTAAGGAAAGTTAAGGTGCCAAAATACTAAGAAACTAAAGTTTCAATAGTTCTCCAACAACAAATACTTGGTAGACACATGATAAGAAGACTAGTACCTAATTTTTTATTTTCCCATGTATTAGAGTACAGCACCATTGAAGGACTTCTTAAATAACTGGACTCCTTTGTCATCCATTCTTTATTGGAGGGAGAACTAGTCAATGTGGAAGACTTGAGTGGTTTAGAGAAAAATGATACGTTTTTGCTCTTGGAAAGCTTTTTTTCATAGATAATATGTGCAGAGACAAATTGCTTTAAAAATGTAATGTAGTTGTGCATACAGAAGTGTGAGACAGTATGGCTGCCATCAAAGACACCACTGCAAAGTGTCTTCTACCTTCTAATTCACTGGGTCAGTCTTCATCTCTTGTTGGAATCTAGCAGTATCATGATGCAATGGTGTCTGTGATCCAGTTGGGGTCTTCCAGCTGTTTCTGAGCCTAGCACACTGATGAAAGTGGAGGCATCTGTAAGAGTAGATAAATGAGTTCTAAGTAGCACATCTAAATCTCTGTCTATGATCTGTCTTTAGTCATACTTGTTTGATAGTCTAACTGTAAGATTAAAGCAATCATTAGAAATTCTATTAAATTACCTTGCCTGTGATATTTGCGTGGGTTCTTTTCTTGGTACTGTCTGCTGGAGAGCAGACTTGCAGCCAGCAGACTTAGATACAGTACAAGATCCTGTAGGTTCTGTAGCTGTTTACACTATGATATTAATAGTGTTAAATTAGCAACATCAGCAATATTAATTGATTTTCAAATTCAGACTGTGACATTTGTTAAAATGATCATTAAACCTGCAAACATCCTATGTACAGTAAAAGATCTTCAGACCCTGACAAATGGTAAATGAGAAGATTGCAGACTGTTGAAAATGTAAATATTCTTTTGGAAGTTGTTCTATGTCAAGACAAATATATTCCCCTCTAAGCAAAAGAGGATTCATTTTCACCTCTATAAAAAAAGCTGGAGACTGATTTGCATACTTAATATATGTGTTGGTGTCTTCCTTTCTTTCAGGCACTGCTGTGGAATTGGAATTTGTCCTGCTTTTATTAGGCAAGTAGTCCAGTCCACTTCACTCTAGAAAAATGTTGTAGTTTCAATTTGCACCTCTTGTAATATTCTTGAAAATTTTGAGACTGTCTTTTAGTTTTTAACAATTTTAGTTCACTTGTTAAATCGTTTTCCATCAGATGGCTAACTGTAATAGTAACTTAGATGTTTAATTGGTGAATGCATTAACCATGGCTTTAGGGAAGGCCTTTAGGGAAAGGCTTAATCTAGTTTCATATAATCTTTGTGGTTTTTACTCTTCCTGTCACTAGTAGAGTAAGGATTTGTGGTTTCATGTTGGAGTACTAACATTGCTAGCTACAGGTCATAAAAACTTCAACAATGTGATGCATTTAGAGTAGCTTATTATCTAAAACAATTTATAAGTATATTTTATAGCTTCTGTACCAATGTTCTAAAGTGTGAATGAGTACTATATTTCAGTCAGTGCCATTTATCTCATTGAAGGTACAGCTGAAGTTACTACGCTACCAAACAATAAAATTAAACTGTGAGTTCATCCTGCTTTTATCTTGTAATATGGCTGTAGTTTGCAAAGAACCAGACAGCCTTGATAGTAAGTAATTTTCAAAATTACAAAAATAATTTTCAGATACCTCAAAAATTTTTGCCAGTTTTTGTAAGAATGAAGATGTTACAATTAAATTAATTAAAAGAACAGTTATAATAAATTTTAAAAATATTAAGAATTACTGGAAGCTTTAACTTTTAACTATCAAAAATATTCTGTGACTACTGTGGTGGATAAAGCTAAGTTAGTCCCTTGTTTTAATTACATGTGTGAAAAAATTTAATGGTGACTATGTAGTAAGGAAGTTTTATATCAGAAGCAGAGAAGCTATTAGCACTAAATTTGAGCTCTTGATTTACATGTTAGTGTATGCTAAGCAGCTTCATCCTCATCGCCTAGTGTGTAGTTAGATGCTATTCTGCATTACACTTAAGGCAGCCTCTGAGAGCAAGATGGTTGGCACTGAGCACCTAACATCCATGGGAAACCACTGTTGCAACGTGGTTTTAATTTAAAACAAACCTAAACCAAGGTCAGAATTTTCCAGTATGCTGATTATCCTTGTAGGCCTGCATGCATAGCAACAAAAATTCAAATGTCTTGTTGGCACTGGTGTGTAGCACATATGTTACTAATACTAACGAATGCAGTGTAGTTATGTGGTGTAGTATTAAACAGATTTTTCAGTTGTGCTTTTGAATTTAAAGATCCCCAAATCAAACCTGAAATGAAATTTGAAAGCATCATAGAATAAGGACAATTACATGTCTTTCAAACTTCTGGTCTCTGTTTTTAAGAAACCTGCTCTGGATTTATCTCAGTGACTCAGTTAATCTGACTCTTGATTGCAGTCTTGATTTTTATTTTCTGGTGAGAAAAGTCTCACAATTAGCAGATCAGGATTTTAAAACACTGAACTACAACATGCCAGTTTTTATACTCTTGATTTCTGCTATTTCCTGTCCCTTTCTTATACGCTGTGAGAAAATGAACTGTCTAGTTTTGATTTATTTTGCACAACACAAACTATGCTTATTAAGTTCAAATCAATTAAAATGAAATGTTTGAGTGTATGTCAGCTTCCCAGAAAATTGTATTTTGTAATCCTGCACTTCACTATTCTGACAAGAATCCTGCGCTTCACTATTTTGAAGAAATGTTTCCAGTAGAGGAATCAATCAGAAGAAATGAATCATCATCTGTGGGGAGATGAGGGGGGAATAAAAAGGAAAAATAATGTCATCTATAAATTAATTTACCTTTGAGTGAACTCCTGCGACCTCTAGAAAGGTTATAACCTAGAATAGACCCTGATACTGCAAAACAGTATTCAAATTGTTTGTTGTATTCACCTTCTGTACTTTGCTGACACAGAAGGGGAGATCATCAGCTGCAGAAGTAGCTTCCTTTGAACCTTTGATCCCAGATTCTGTTCCTGTTTTACAGCAGCCTTAGGAAGAGTGTCTGATTCCTCTTGGTTAAATGTATTTCGAGTGTTGTACTGTGTTCTGAAGGAAATAGTCCAAGTTTACTTTTTTATTATATTGTCACTAAAGAAAGAACTGTTATACTTGTTCTGTGTTATCTTCTTTCCTTTGTTAGCATGTATTCTGTAGAAACCAGTAATAGAGAAGTTATTGTACTTCAAGTGGAAATCTCTGCAGAAAATGTCAACTATTCTTTGTGGTCGGAGCCTTAAATGGAGTTCCAAGGTGAAATTATTTACTGCAGATAGGAACTTGTTTTATTTCTAAGGTAGGATTTAATCATGATATTACAGTAATCCTATTCATGGCATGTAAGTTGCAGAAAATGCAAGGCTGAGCTGGAAATCACTTCAAGTACAATGCAGTTCACTGCAAATTCTTCTGATCTGTCAGACTTCTACTTGAGTACCTTGACTTTTCTTTCCTTCTTTAGAAAACCTTGTGTGACAATTTCGAAGTAGTTAGTCTCTTTAAATTACAGAAAAGGTGAGAGAGAGCATGCCACAATAGCCACTTTGCTAGCTGTGTTCGTGTTTACATAGTTGAGGGGCACATTATTATCCGTTTCTACCTTACTAAATAGGGCAAGGATGTTGCAAAATAAGGTTTCAAGACCTTATTTTGGGGTGGGTTTATAAGCAGTATTATCATGCATGTACTGAAGGTGGTGAAAACATATTTTGAGCAATGGAGTACCTCAGTTTGTATCAGCAGAAATTGGAAAATAACTTGGCGTGTATTTTATTGGTCTACTTAAAAAAACACCTGTTTAAGAATCTCAGAAGTAAAGGTAGTTCTGGGCCACTGCAGATAAGTAATGCCCTGGCCTAATCCAATATTCTTATTCTCACACCAAGGCAGTTACAGAGACCTATCAAGCTCATTGTTTTATCTCTTGTTGCAGCTGATAATAGGCACTTTAGCATGTAAGAAAAATACAGATGTAAAGAGGTGTGATATGAGAAGTCCCCATGGCTGAGCAAGTTCTGCAAGTTGTACTGGGTTTACATGTCACAATTAGTAACCCTTGATGGAATTTCTTTGCCTATAAATGTATGTTTTCACTAAATTGAACCTGTATTACTGTTTCGACAACTTACGTTTGGGTTGCACTTTTCACAAAGATTCTTGAAGCTTCTTTGGGTGGTAGTTTGCATTTTTGAGCTCTTTGTTGAGTATGGATCCATAAGGTGATATGAAGAGAAGGGAACTAACTTGAAGAGTGTGTGTAACTATGATTAGAATAAGATTGTTTGGGGAAAAAAAGCTGAAAAAGAGAGGAAATTCTTAGAAAAATGGCAGGTTGAAAGATAACATTTCCAATGAAAGAAAACAATGATTCTCTGTGACTTAGTTTTATAAAACCAGTAAGACTCATTAATTTAAAACTATATTCTAAGTCCCATGTAACCTTTGTATTCAGAAGCAGCAGCATTTAGAATTGCTTATCTGATGACCTCTGAATGTGTTTGGCATATTTTGAAGGTTATTGTGTTAATATGATGAGGAATATGATGAGGATTTCTTTGACTCTTAGTAGGCATAGAGCTGAGGCACTTAATAAACTAATTTCCCAGGAAGCCTTTTATGGGTTGATTTACTACTGTATTGTAAAAAGATGTCTCAGGAGTGTAATAACATTTAGCTGACTATAAATTTTAGATGTTACTGAACATTCCACATCATCTGTTGGAGGATGGGGGGAGAACAAATTCCAAACAATAACACTAAAGCATATGGTGTGGAAACCATATTGTATTGGGGGATTGTAGCAGCAAGGGGGTTTAGACAGTGGAAGCTGCTACCTATTTCCCAATGAGCATCTCCTGTGGAAAAGCTGCCTAGGTAGGCATTCAGGCAAAGCAGTCTAGTCCACACACCACACTCACCACAGCCAGCTCAGCAAAGAGAGGCAGAAGGGCCTTTTGTCTGGTAAGTTCCAGCAAAGGTTTATTCCAGCAGGCCGAAAGGGAATCAGGAACAAAAGACCTGGCTGTGCGTTGTGCACAAGGCTCAGTACGGGTCAGGGGCAAGTGGTCTGAGGGCATGGGGGCAGCACGAAGGGCAGGGCAAAGGGCATTGGCCTGCAGGGAAGACAGGCCCAGCCAGCAGGGACAGCGCAGCCACTGAGGAACCAGGGAAAGGAGAAACCGCGAGACTTAGGAACACACAGGGAGCGTAAACTGGGCTGCATCACAGTCTTGCAAGGTTCCATGGGGAAATCTTCTCTTTCAGCCTAGGTGGTGACTCTATGGCATATTCTTCCAGGGCAAAGCCCTGGGGATTTCCCTGAAGGGTTCAAAGGATTCCACAGGGGATGATTTGCTTGGTGGTTCTTCTGATGTCTAAATGGTATTACGTTTTACATCATCTGCTCTAGAAACCCTGTGCTGCAGAAATTGTATGTTCATGTGATTATGAAGCTAGACTGAGTAGTACTACGGAATGGAGTTTTGTTAGACGCTGATTTTTTTTTTATTTTAAATTCAGTTCTGATCTTGATGCAAGTTTTGGCAAGAGAACTCATGAGCTATATTTCTGTAGCTCTGCATGAAGTGAAGAAAAGCTTTAGGTTTATAAGTTACTAATGCAGGTGTTAGATGTCTCTGAATTCTAGGGGAGCTACACACTTGTAATAAAAATTTTACTACAGAGAATTAAAGATCTCGAACTGCTTGCTTAAATCTATTTATTGTTTTATTCTGCCTAATCTTGTTTCAAGGCCTTAAGATCAATCTACTCTAAAAAAGTAAATCGACCTCTCTGGTTTGAAATACATTCTATAGGATTCTTGATAATTTATGCAGTCTTTCAAAATCCTCTTCTTTAGGGCAGACTGATGCATATCTGTAGGGTACAAACAGGTTCTAATGTTTATTCAGTATTACCAATTCTTGCAGCATTTGGGCTATTGGGCTTCTCATGTTAGAGCTGCTGAGGTCTGCTGTTTATAAGAGACTGTATTGAGACAAAATACTTACATAATGTTATTTGGGTGCTGATCAAACTCATTAAAGCCTAATGTTTTGGGTTTTTTCTTAACCCACATGACTTTTTTTTAGGTTTGTGTCTTGACTACTTTCTTGCCAACCTTGTTTTGGAGGAAAACCTTAGATGTTTAATATTCAGTATTTGTGCATGTATTTGAATGCTTAGATTCAGAACCATTTAAGTTGTATGCATGTGTGTGTAGATGCCGTATTTCAATTCATCAAAACAATGTGACATCAGCTAAAAGTGATATGAATCATGACAGACATGGTGCCCTGGTATCTAAGATACGTCAGCATGCTGATAAGTTACGTGCTTTCCTGCTGTGAGAACTGGTTGCTGTATTTGATTCTTTAGCTGAATACAAACTAAATTAAATCTGCAGTGACCTATATTGTGCTATAGCTAATGACCCAGTTAACCTCTGGTTAATTTTCTGTCTCTTGGTGTCCTGGGAACAGGGACATGTTTATTTCAGTAACCACAAACCTTTAGAAATGTGCCACTGGCATTTATCATTCCAGAGCTCTGTGTTTTAACAGAAATTAGCTAATGGGCCATGGAGGTCTGCAGAAGTCGTAGAATGCCAATGAGGAGCTTTCTTTCACTTTTCTTCCCCCCTGATTTACATGACTAAGCTTTTAGCTTTTCTTGATTTTGTTTTTGTTTCTTGAGTATTGATCTGTCTCCTGTGGAGGAAACAAACTATTTGCTTAAAGTGCAGGAGGACATTACTGCTGGCAGCTTCCCAGGAACTCCCCTCTTTTTCATGCTTTAAATTAAGCTAGAACCAGTACAGATGTTGTTAGGGAAGTTTGCAACTGATGCAATTCTATTATTGAATGGATGTGTTATGCAAATAAATCTGAATATAACCATAAAATAATAATGAAGATCTTGTCTAAGGGTAGATCTGAATGCCACTTTTCTGATGTAAATGAGATTCTCTGGGACCTGGGTGGGCTCATCCATGAAGTATATGTTCTTTTTAAGGAAGTGAAGTTATCCAATAATCAGCTAAAAACGTGTAATTGTTATTCACACCCATTCATAGTAGCGGTTCATACTGTCTGTGTCACAGATACGTTAAGTAATGCATAATCCAAAACAACCTGAGCATTTTCTGACAATTAGAACATCGAGTGCTTACAGGGTGAAGCCTTGAGAAACAGCTGTTCTAGAGCCAATCCTTTCTGTGCTGTCTGTTCCTTGAAGTTTTTAGCAGAAATTTCTTTTGGAGATAAAATCCTTACTTATTTTTTGTTTTGCCTGTGGCAGCAACAAGAACAGCTAGAACCAACTCTTGAACGCTCTGCAAAAAACAGACAAACACTTCTACAGCAATCCTGAGTCCTTTGTTGTCCGTGTAGAGAGATCTGTTTGGCAGGGGAACGTGGAATTTTGGGCTGTTACAGGACATTTGTTCAGACACTTCTTTTGTTTTTATGAAATAAGAATCACTTCTTGATGATCATATGTTACAGATATGCAGTATCTAGAGGGACAGGAGAAATTTTCATTACCAAGTTCTTGGGAACTTTGTTCAGTCAGGTGGCTTCGAGCACCACACCAAATAAGCAGTGTCTTTGCTCGGTGTATGCCATGGGTATGTTCTGCAATTTTGCTCGAGATCGTCCATCTGCCTGCACCAACTGGGAAGAACTGGCATACCCTTTTATCTGTCCTCATTTCCTTGTTAACTGTAAACCACATTGAACATAATGAAAACATTCCTGAGGCAGGACTGTACAAGTGGTGTCGCTTGCTGTGAAACCACTGCCATCTAGATGGGACTTAGCACATATCCTACCAGGTGGTTAAACTGATTTTTTTTCCTCTATTTTAAGGGCATATATGTAAAAGATCCACCACATTGAATCCTACTGGGCACTGCAGCCCTTCTTTTCATAAAGGTGAAAAAAAGAGTGAATCTGTAGAAATAATACTAAGTTGTGGTTTGTTATGTTGTTACAATGTGGCTTTGTGCCTAAACTTAAATGATGAAAATGTGTCCTGTATTTTCTTGGGATATTTGTTTTGGTTTTGTTTTTTTTTTTTTTTTTCTTATGGCAGCAGAAGATGTAGAATATCAGCCTCTGTCTTGTTTTGGTTTTCTTGAAAATTAAGTTGAAACAAAAGGAATTTTAAGTTGTGAGATATTAAATCCCTCTCTCTTTACTAGCTGTAGCATCTTGAAAATGAGAACTTTTTCTGTCAGCCATCTGAGAGTACAGGGAGTTCTATGTATAAAGGCAGTTAAGGTGCTCCACAGCTTAGTCCCTGGTCTTTCTTTTTATGAGCTTATTCTGTCAGGGTCTGTTAGTTTTGGTATTGTTAGCTGTTTAACAGGATTTCAGATTTGGTGGTGGTCTCCATGGGTCCTTTCCCTATTTCAACTCTGAGTATTCCTACTGCTAGAGGAAAAAACCAACTGTGACTAAGATTGGAATTACACACAGTGTAATTCCCTTATTCATAAATTTATAAGGGAATTGCTTCTCTTGATTAGTGGTTGAAAAAAACCAGATTGCAAACTTTTAAAAGAGCTTGAGAGTATGCTTTTCATATATTTCAAATCCTAAGCTCAGTGATATCCCTTGTGATTAAAAAGAAATCAATGAGAGAAGTTATTCCTGTATAGATATATCTGATGTTTCTATTAATTTGTACAAATGTGCAGTTGCTGCTATTAAGCCAAGAACAACTTTTTCAGATCGAAGGCTGAATCTTAATTCCTTCAAGACCAGGTAAGAAAAATATACTGTGTTCTGGTTATGTCCTCATGTGGTATGTGTTCAGGTTAAGTTTTGTGAGTAAAAGTAATTTTGCCCTCTTGTTGATGGGACAGTTTGATGTCGTGCATTCATTTATCACAAGTAATTTCTCAGTACCTCACAATGCAATGAACTGTGATTAACTTTTTAAGGTGGAAGTAGGGAAGCATGAGAATGACAGAAAAAGGAAAATGTTAGAACATTTCTGAAATAGTATTTCAGAAAGAAACTTCAGAAATTCTCTTCACTGAATATGACTCTCATTGCATGTGCATTTGCAAAAAGGGGAAAAAAATTAAAATGTTTTGAATTATCATCAAAGATTTCATATACTACTTGATGAATATTATAATAAATAATATCTCTATCTGTTTATAGAAAAGAAATTACCTCTGTACTGGTCCTAATTTCAATTCCTGAACTGAACTTGTCAGAGCCTCCGCTCTTGCTTGGTTTCACTCTTCAGTGCACTTTGACGCTTGGGGGAAGGTCACTTGCCACTGCCTACATTGTGGGCGCTTGAGGGCACTTTAGATACTGCCGCTGTTCGTCTCAAAGGACCGAAAATACTTGGCATAAATATTCTATAATATAGCAATGGTATGAAGAAGCTCATCTCCTGTATTTGTGCTTGAAAGTAGTTCTGTTTGAAGTGTAAACATTAATGGAAAAAATGGTGCTATTTTGAGACTAGATTTGTATTTAAAAGGCAAATATGTAAAAAAAAAAGTTGAGTTTTGATTTTTTAAACCTGACTGTAAGTTGTCTGTTAATGACATTCATGAATTAGTTGTTTAGCCTAATGGATATAATTTCAAAAACCTTCCTCTCAAAAGTTAAAATGTAAATTGCCATACAGCTTTAGGGGTAAGGACTACAGGAAGTTAGTGCTGGCTGGGTATGGGTACTGATTCCATTACTATACCCACGATTTGAGTACATATTTAATGTATTCAAATCCATCCTGTTATGGTTTTCTTTTTAAACAAAATACCTAAAAACTCTGAAACAAAGTACCAAGCTTTTAATTATCTGCCTCTTTTTCTCTTTTCTCCTCCTTATGCTCCCTAATTGTTGTGAGATGGACAACAATTCATCTGCCAAGTAGTTTTCAGAGTGCAGAATTCAAGTGACTTGTGTCAATCCACTTTTCTTCCAAGAAGAATTTAACAAGACATTGTGGTCTCCTCAGGTACTGCAGATGCTTAAGACTGAAAAAAGAAACTTCCCTTATACCACAGTGTTTTCCTAAACCAAATGCAATGCTAATGACTTTTTGAGAATGTTTATAGAAAGAACAAAGCATGGCTGTCTTGAATTGTATTGAATTAGTTTTTGTTGTCTCAGGCCTTGAATATATGTAGAATAATTTGGATTTTTTTTCACCATCCAGCTGTCTTGATGCCTGCAAATGTCACTCTTCTATAACACCCAACTGGCCGAATAAAACTCTGCAGTTGGGAAGTTTTCTATGTGGAAAAATAGTCTTGATTTGGAAGATAAGAAGAGAGGTAGCTGTTAAACCCATGAATTTAATACCAAATTGAATCTCCTTATGGTGGGACAAGAATAGAATATGGCATTAATTTGGAGTCAAGTGACTTCAGTACAGTTGCACTGGGATAATTCAGTAGGAAGAGAAAAGGCATTTACTCTTGCCTCTTTTGACTATTTCTCTTTGAAGATGTCTTGTTTCCATTAGCAGTTTGCAGAGACTGTGTGAAGAAGAGATCCCAGTTTGTCAGCTCGGGGGAAGGGGAGTTTTTATGTGGAAAGAAAAAGGCATTTGTTCATTTTGTAGGTCTGACATGTTGGCTATCCTCAGATACAGGTCTGAAAGAAAAGTGGCAATTGGCCATGCATTTGTTATTAGAGATGGAAAAGTGGAGAGGGAGGTGAGTGTGTGGAGTTAAAAGAAGGTAGCAGAGATTGGAATAGGATATTTCTTCTGAAAGACATGAGAGAAGGTCCATCTCTGCACATTTTATGCCTTAGAGGGAAAACTAGAAGGAGTCATCAGAACTATGAGCAGATAAGAATATGAAGCTGAGCTTTTCCCCAGCTTGAGAATAAGATACAATACATGACATTAAAAAGAAATACTGCAGTGCTAAATAAGATATGAGTGTAAGGTATATACCTCTTAAAGTGACTCATCTGCTATGACAGTTCACAACAGTAGGAAGTTTGTCAGATGTATAGCACAAAAAAAAATTCAAAATGAATTTGACAGTAATGCTGAAGTCATTAGATGCAAACTTCATCTGCAGGTGTAAATTGATAATTTCTAAAAATGAAGAAGAATGATGGATGTCACCTGTGTAGGTTGGCATGCTTTGGTTTAACACGTATTACCAGAGTGATAACGGATTTCACCTTTTTCTGTTGACTTGTGCCTTAAATTTATGGAGTATTTTATGGAGATGAGTTCCGAGGATAACATGCAACAGTAGAGTTCAGTATAGACTAATTTAAAATGTGTACTGTTTCAGAAATTCTTCAGTGGGTGCTTGGAAATTGAATGATGATATATGCATTGCTAGACACAGCAAGTTTTGCTTTTCAGTTTGTCTTTCATTTAGTCGTCTCATCTGTTAAAAACAGCACTGTGTCTAAAGAGAAAGGATCAGTTAAAGATGACTGGGACAAATTGCACCGTCTGTGACACTTGTAGAGGTGAATTGATTTGATTGCTTAACCAGGTGCACATTTGTTATGCAAGAATTACAGTTATTACTGTGCTTGAGGGCCGTCATTTGAATGAAATATAATACTTATATCAATAGCAGAAATAGCGAATTATGTCCAGGATCTTTAGTCTCCTTCAGTACAACACTGAACCCAGGGACTAGTCTTAAAGTAATCTGCAATAGTGTTCCAGTGAACTCCAGGTAGGAGTAAGTTAAATCCAGTGTACGTATTTGTCTACTGAGGTAGCAAGCAAGTTAGCCGCTCACACCTTTTTTCATGGATTTCTGACCCTGTTGAAGTTGAACCATTCATCTGACCTTTCATCCTCCATGAAAGGGGAAATGTTTTTATGTCCATTGGACAGAGATGAATGGGGCCAATGTGCTTCAGCTAAGTAATTCATGAGACTAGGGTGTGATGCTTTAGGCCAGAAAGATGCTTGGCTTTGAAAGGGAAATGGAAACCACGGCACAAGGAGCTTGATGGTTTTGATGAAGTGCATTGAAAGTATCAGGAGATAACAGTAAAAACAGAGGGACTGAACTTCACAGGGCTATGGATCAATGTAAGCTGTACTAAGCAAAACACTGGATATGATTTGTGAAGCATCCCTAATACTGGCAAGGGGATGAACTGAATAATAATCTAATATGGGACACAGTTCATGGTTATACCCTTCATTTTGGGCTATCTGTAGAGCTGAATAAATTAGTGACAAACAGTTCTTCTTTTTGCTTTATTTTTGTGCCCATGAGTTTGCTAGCATGTTTTAATAAAAAGCTGAAGTTGGTCTTATACACTGTCTCAGGCTTTAAGCCTGAGTGTTTATGCTGCCTTCTAATACTACCTCAGAGGTGGCGTTCATGTATTTCTGAGAATATCTATGTAAAGGTATAGGCCTCATTGAAGAAGTGTGTAACCTCTATATTTGCTAATTTTAGGTGGATTTTTCCCTTTCAAGGCATCTGAGTACCTTCATAAAGCATTATGAAGCTACAATTAATTGTCAAAGCCTTACTGGTGAAGTCTACACTGCTCCAGAACATAAAAATGATCTGTTTATTACCTGTAATATCATGATTTGTTTCCTTGAACAGTAATTGATGTCAATTAAAGATGATGTCTGTAAACTTGAAATTGTACTGTTTATCTGCTAAGGACCTTGAGAGTGTGATCTTCTAAATCGCTACAATAGTATAGATTCCATCTGTAGTGCAAGAATTGTCTAGGGACATAAATTACAGCAATTAAAATTACCTAGAGGAGAGAGAATGATGCATTATTAATTGGCATTGTCATTAAAGGGCTGAAAAGAACCTAAAAGAGATACAATGTCAGTACTCAAGCACTAAAAGTGACAGGCAGTGTTCAAAGCCCAGTGATTGTATTCAAAGCCTAAGGCCATTAAGACACAGGCAATTACGTGGAATTTTATGACTGTGGATTAAGATCACTCCAAAATACTAACCATATGTTAAATTGGAAATTTTTTAAGAATGGTGCTGTTCAGATGCCTATTCTGGGGACTGGAATAGTGCAATTAATTTCAACCAAAATAATGTGTTGCACTTTATTTTAAAGAAATTGGAAACAACAGAGAATTCTAAGGAAATCCCATCTGTAATTTGGTGAATTTAGGCAGAAAATTAACATTTTTCAGCATTAAATAGAATAATCTGAGCTCATATAAAGAAGAATAAATCCTGGTACACTGAAGAATGAAGATTTAATTAGGAGTCTCTTTATACCTCAGAAACAAAGTTGTGCCTGTGTCATGCTGAGAAATACAGCAGTGTGAGTAAGAGGCTCATGGTAATGTTGCTGTATGTCAGCTACTTAATTTTTCATAAAACTTATTGTCAATGAGTTTGTGATTTACCTACCTCAGCTAATTTGCTTTATTGGAATAATGCTTGTTTTGTAAAATAGTTCACTTATAGTGCTGTAAATGAAGAAAAAATGGGGAAAGGATCTGTTTTTCTTGAGAGAACAGTTTTAATAATTGATTTGCAAAGCAAAGTAGACTTCAAATACTGGAGCTGTTAGGACAGTAGTTTACTTGTTTTGACAACTAATGGGACAGTGTATGTTTACTGAGTGGAGAGTTAAAACTCCAAAGCAAACATCTCAAATTTTCTTCATCTAAGGGAACCCTGGGAATTTTTGGCTTTTAAAAACTTGCCAATAGTTTCCTCTTCTACTTGCTAAGAATTCAGATTTCTAATTCATCTCACTGTCTGCTCTAAAGTTTAAACACTGAATGTGATTAGCTTTGCCGAACAGATGTCGAATTGAATGGCCTCTGTTGATTCAGAGAATCTGAGTAGTGTCAGAGTTCAGTTACTATGCTTTCAGGAAGGCCTCCTGTTGCCAAAATGAGCTTTTTTTTTTCCTATTTCCAATTTCTATGCCAGAGTCTGCATCAGCATGCAACTGGACTTAAGAAAAGCACGTATGTATAGCCACTGAAAGAGGAATACAAGTGTACAGCTACATCTTCTCTAAGCCACCCATGCACTACTTGCTCTGCTAGCAAGCTCAAGGGGGCTCCCTGTTTGCTCCTATTAGGGTACCTTTTTGCCTGAGTGAATATTTTTGACCAGTTGGTATCCTTCTGGATACCAGGAAGCAGATATGCTGTGACTCTTGTCTGCTTAGCCATTGAACAATGGTTCGAATCTATCATGTAACCTCAGAGACAGCAAGAGCAAGGCCAGCTTCACCTCTGTGTTCAGTGTAGTAAGAGTTCTTGTTCATTAAACTTGTTCCAAGTTTAATGATTCAGCACTATCGCTTGAAATGGCTTTATTATATCCAGCACTTTATTATTTTAGCTTTAGATACTTTGCTGTTACATCCTCAGAACTGCATTGGTTTGAATTGACTCTTTGGTAGTCAGAGTGGGTATCTTATGATGCAGTGTGCTTTATTATTGGTTTTGTTCTCTTGGGATGTTTCTGTGGTTCAGTGCATGATGCCAACCAGAAACTGTGGAATTCATGATCTCTGGGGTCTAAGTAACTAACAAACTCTCATTATTCCATTCTTGTCTTCCATTAATTTTGCTGCTGCTCTTTTCAGACTGTTAGGCTGTGTGACCAACTCATTGCCTGGAGCTGTAATCATGTCAATCATTAGAATTGAATCAAAATGGTGAATATTCTTTTCAAGTCTCATAGGCAAATAAGTTTGGTTCATATTTTCAAACACTGTTTGACGTCAAAAAATGGAAATATGTGCCAACAAACATATTTTGTTCTGTGTTCTATCCTGCTCCTTTGGCTCAGATTTCCTGCAATGCAATGTAAAATAAAATCAACTGCATGAAACCCAAGCAACCAAATTCTTCATTACTTAAACACTAACATTTTATACAAAATAGTAGTCCAAATTTAAACTGGTTTTACTGGAATTTACTGCTGCTGACTGGTGTGAGCACTGAGCATTTTGCTTTAATTTACTCAAATTATGAAATATAACAGAGGCATAATTGCATTGTTTTTACAGTGTAGTTATATTCCACAGCATCTGACTTTGGCACTACTTTGCCACATAGTATCAGAAAAATAGTTGCTGTCTCCTTCTGGGGCTGGTTTTTTTGTTAGTAGGGAACTGAAAATTGTGCATTACATGAATTGGTAGGATTATTTGGATGAAGACACTTGTATTTTAGAAATTAAATATATAAAATGTGCTGTAGTGATTAGTAAGAAACTTTTGGTTTGTAACTTCATTTTCTCTTCCTTCTGCTTTTTGACCAATTAGTTTTTACATACGCTGTCCTTAAGAGTGAACTCAGCAACTCAGCAGAGTTCAGAGGCCTTTCCATCAATATTTCTTCTGATCTGCCAAGACACTGAACACCCCCAGAAATACAATCCTTGTATTTTGTTATTGCATTCTCTATGCTGAAACATTTATGAAAATATTTTTAATTGTACAATTAAAGTGAGTGGGCTATACATGAATTACAGTGTATGAACAATACCATTTCCTTAATTTTAATGTTCTCCCTTTCACTTTATATTTTTACTTTCCTTTTTGATACAAGAGCTTGCAAATCATACTGTTTGAGTAAGAGCATTGCGATTTTATTTTCTTGCATTATACTTAAATGAAAATGTAGCAGATTGTGGAAAAACTGGAATTCAGACAACTTGTAGGTATAACATGACAAGGCTTTGAAAATTTACTAGTAATTTCTGTATATGGTACAGTCTGGAAAGCCTCGATTTCAAATTTCTCCCGAAGGACCCTTTCTTTTTGACAGTTTCTTTTGCTAGACAGATGAAAATCTGGCCGGGGAGTTAGCCCATGCTGTTTGCACATGTGTAGCCTTATGTGTACTATGTTTAAAGATGCATGATTATTGATTTTCCTTTCTTGAACTTCTTCTGTCATTTATCACATTCTAAGGGGTCAGCTTCGCTTTCATAAACAGTTTATTAATAATCTTCATTCAGTTAACGTAGCCAGGGAACAGCACCTCCCCTGCAGTAGTGCCACCTTTCATATCAGAACTACTCCACTTGTGTTCTTTGTGCCAGATTAAAGTCATGCTATGGATGACACACCTTGCATATTCCCATTTCACTTGCAAAATAAGTCATACCGGAATGTTTGCAGTGGCCTTTGACAAAATATATGATTTTACTCAGCAGCAGAGATCCTAGAGAGGTCACTGGCATGTGACCTGGAATACTACTGCATAGTAGCCATAGTGTAAACAGTTACTGACAATTAAGTGCTGTAGATGCAAGGTGCATGACAAACTTCTGATGAGAGTTGTACTGGTCCATGTAGTGTGATCATGAGAGTGTCTTTTGCCAGGGTGTTACGCATTTTAATAATGCGATACACAGAAAAAATCAGCACATTAATGAAAGATATTGCTTGATAAATTCATTTGATTTCCTCTGGTTCTCATATTCTACACTGAGGTTAGTGGAATTGGGGTGGCATAACTTAGGACAAACAGACCAAAACATTATGTCAAGGGTCAAAAGCCAATAAAGCTGCGAATTTCAGGAAAGAGCAATAGGAACTGAAGCTCTTTTATTTGTAAGTCCACAAATTCTCCCCCTTCGAGTTGTTCCTCTCTAACTCAGTTGTACAAGAACCTGACAATTTTAACAATCTCTTATGCACTTTTTTTTCCCCTGTGGGCCTTTCTTCTAAAATATAAAGCCAACATTACTGCTGTTCTTACGGTTTATAATGTACTTATATCTATTGTTTACAGCATAATTTGCTAGATATTGTAGATGAAATTAAGGCTTTCTATGCACTCTTTAAAAAGATACAAATGGAGTTCTTTGACTTAAAAATACCATTTTTTTTTAAGCAAGCAGAGAAGAAGCCAGCTATCAAAATATTACCTTGTGTTTTGTTCTTGTTACAGTTGCTAGTTGGAGTGCTGAAGTGATGCTTCCTCTGAGAAAAAGACTTGATAAACAACTGAGAATTTGCTTGAGCCAAATCACATTAACTGACACTTCTGTAACAGAACATGGCTTTGCATTTTTCTTTTTGTGAGAATTTGTAGTTTAACTTCCTTCTTAATCTTGGTCTCCTCTTTCCTAGCAACGTGTTTAGCAAGGCAAAGGAGTGCTTTGTACTCTGTGGTCTCATGAGGTTATCTGCCATAATTTTTGTTTATTATATTTTGCTTTCTTTGTTGACTCTAAATTTAATTTTATCATAATTTGGCATGTTGTTTAGTTGCTATTTCGCTGAGGTCTGCAGCTCCCCTGCCCTCATCATGTCACTTTTGATTAAGCAACTGCAAAGCCCTTTACCCAGCTTCTAAAGGGTAAAAGTCAAAAATCAATAATGTGCCAGTCCTCTCAAAATGCAGTAGCAGTGAGAGGTAAATGAATGATTAAACATGATTAATAACAGTGTAATGGAAGATGCAAAGCAGGGAAAAGTACTCACTTTAGCCTAAACTCGGAGATTTAATTGCTGAATACTGCAAGTAATGGAATCATCAATCTTCCAAGGACTAAAAAAAAGGCATCTGCTGCCATTTTAAAATGCAGTGAAAAAAATCTTGCTTCTTCATCATTGTCTCTCGTGGTCCTGTTATTCTGAGTATAAATTATATGCTGCATAAAGAAACAGGTATGTAAACTTTGTAGTTAAAATTGTTTACTTGTTGTACAGTTTAAAGTTGTCAAGACTGTTGGCAAAGAAAAGAAATAGTATTGTTGATTACTGTGAATGTGTGTACAAAGATGCAAGTGTTCATGTGGTTTTGTAAGATGGTAATTACACTTACTAAAGCAGGGGATAAAGGAATATTGCTAAAGGAGTGAAAAGAGAAACATGCCAAGGACATAAAAAATAGAGCTCTTATGGGATAATGGAAAAAAATAATGATATATGCTCGGCAATGCCTAGAATTTGGTTATTGACAACAGATAGGATTAGCTAGAGACAGGACTTGTTTCCTGACCTTGCTCACCAAAGATGAAAATATACAGAAATGGAGAGGAGGCAGCATTACATAACTGGAAAAGATTTGTTAGCCATTTGTAGCTGAGAGTTAAGTTGTACATGTCAGAGAAGAAAACCTTCAGTCCAGCTTCTGCAGGAAGCAGTGCTATGGATTTCAGTTGAAATTCTGTATTTTAAGAGTTCTGAATTTGCATCCTGGAAAACAGTAATAGCTAAGGTATCACAAAGCTGTTTCTGCACAGCAAAATATGTCTGCATTTCTAAAGGTGTGTGGGTGGGAGCAAGCTCAGAGAAGCATAGAAATTTCTGCCTGGGGCAGATAAAATAGCAGGGATCCTGAAGGACCGTGTGTTACGGCACAGAGCAACATCTCCATAGATGTGGGGCTACGGCTTCCTCTTTCTGTAATGAAACCCTTCACGGCAAACCAAAGACTTGCAAAGGCTCTTCATTCAGTTAGAAAAATAGAGCAGTGGTGAAATCTTTGGCTTTTTTCTTTCTATCTTTGAATAAACTAAAGCTTGGTGTTACAACTGGTTCAGTGTTCAGCACTGAGAAGTCTTGAGTAACTTCAACTATTCTGAGTGCAAGTGTTCATCATTATCTTAGTTTTCAGTACCAACTCCTTGCACAGTTACATTCTAGATGCCTAAATTCATCCTGTGGCTTTTAATGGATGTGTCATCACTGTTACAGATTTTATTCTCACCATCATGTCTCTTGTGTGCTTCCTCACTTCTTCCCTATTAAAAAAAAAAATTAACTTAGAAATCTTGTTGTGCCTTGCATTTCACATAACCTATTACCTCTTCAGAAAAAATCCTGCTCTGATCTATTCTTATCTTGTATCCTCCTTACCCCCTTGGATCTACTTATACATATGCATGTCTTTCCTAGATATATGGAGTCCACTTACCTTACACAAATCCGTTCTGGAGGATTTGTGTCTTCTTTGTGAAACTTTCATCTAGTGATTGTGATACTTAATTCACTTTCACAGTGAGGTCAGGAAGCTGCAGCCATCTTAGACCCCTAGATCCATTGCTCAGTGGCATCTCAGCATTCTTGCAGCAACCTCTTTTCGTTTATTACACGTACTGTTCGTTTGCCATGGAGTCTGGTAATGATCTTTCAATTGTGTTAAAATCAGCTATTTTAAAATCAGCTATTTTAATTTTAACCCTTTTTCCCTGGAAAAGCAGAAACAATATCCTGAGGTGTTTTCCAATTCTTTCAAGTAATTAATCTACCATTTTTTCTTTAACATTCTTGACTGAACTATGGTGCAAGAAATAAAAAGCTTTCTGAAAGAGCAAAAGCACTTTGAAAAAGAGCTTTCTACCCGTAAAGAGAAGGAAGATGGCACAAACAGAGGCTGTGATTGATTTAGTTGCCAATTATGCGTGTTCCTGGGCATTTCATTTATGTTTGATACGATCAGTCGGGTTGCATCATTAAACTCTGAGGCCCATTTGAATGGGAAATGCCCTGTATTAAATTTTATTGCATGCAGTCCATTGTTTCTTGTTGGCTTTCGTTCTGGGCCTGCTTCTCTCTTCTCTCCTGGCTTTTACTGCCTTCCTAAAGTTAAGGAACCTATACACAGGGATTTATTGTTACTTACTGTCTATACAGACAGTTTATATTCATTTGATCCATCTAAATTATTCCTGTATTTCTGCCAGTTTGGGATGTAGCCAGAAAAAATATATTCTGGCAGACAGATTCATGGGTTGACCTTTTCTCAATCAGGGAACTAACAGTAGTGATACTCTCGATGTAGGATTTTGGGACTGTGACCTAGGCTGCAGCTCAAGCCATCAATTTTTCTGCCTCCAGCAACGGAATCTATTGCCTGCTGAAATCTTCTCGGTCATTTTGTCTTTTAACTTTTTTTCATTTTAGTGACTATAGGCTTCTTGTATAAGCTTTCACTTTTTCCTCTCAGGTGAAAAGGGACTAAAGAACTCTTGTTTGCCATTCTATTTGGTACATCATCTCTGTGCCTCACTGCAGCAGCACAGAGATATCAAAGTGTGGAGCTAAGTCAGAAGGCTCTGGGCACTTCATATGTGGACTTCTAAACTGGGCATACGGAATTTTTCAAGTGTCCTGAGATTTGCAGCTCTAGTCTGTGAGGCTCAACCTGTCTGTGAAAAATAATCTCTGTGGAAATATACTCAGATGTCATGTCAGACACTCCTGTTTGGCATGGGAAGTAGTGACTGTCCTTTGGGATTCTCAAGAATTACCGCTGGAGTCAGTCATCAGAATGATGAGCATACTAATAACACAAAGTGAACTAAGTACAAATAAAGAGATTGCATTGCCAGACATCAAGAGTGTTCAACTACAGTTTCAGGACTTAAAAAAAGCTACATACATTTTCAGAACTGTTTTGTGTGGCTGCTTACTACTTCTGAAAAATCAGTCCGCTCTATTTTAGGCCTGTAAATGAGACTTACTATAAGTAAGATATCTTACCTGTAATTTGTCACTTACTGATAATGGCCAGAGCTTTGCAGTGATGGAAAAATAAACTGTGCTTCTAGTTATTAATACATTTCTCTCTGAATTCAGAATAAGACATAATTATGGAAATCAGAAATTATATGTATTCTAAGCCAGAAGGGCAACCATGATGTTTAATTCTTCTATCTGAGGGTAGCACCTGAGAGAGTGGCACAGGTTGCCCAGAGAAGCTGTGTCTGCCCCATCACTGAAAGTATTAAGGCCAGGTTGGACAGGGCTTGGAGCAAACTGGGACAGAGGAAAGTGTCCCTGCCCGTGGCAGGAGATTGGAAGGAATGATCCTTAAGTCCCTTCCAACCCAAAGAATTCTGCGATTTGAGACATCACTGGGTCAGTGGCCATTAATGGTATATAGTATTGTAGTTTTGATCTAGGTTTTTTCATATGCAGAAAACTTGCCACTACCTTATGGAAGATTGTAAACTCTAAAGGGAGGGCACTGATGCTAAAGCTCATATATAGGTTCAACTTTATTTTTAACATTTTAGAAATGAAAGTAAACTGTTCTTTAGCCAGGGGCAGCACATGTTTCTGTTTTAATGTCTTTTTTGTCTTGAACAAATAGAAAGAATTTGGATGGCTTTAATGTCCCTCAAACATTATATAAATAATCTCTACCCTTGATACCTGGTGGAAAAAAATGAAACTGATTTGTCATTAAAAACCAACTTTTTCAAAATTATAGTAGTTTCTATTTTAAGAATGCACATTATATCTTTCAAAAGACTGCACATTACCAGTAATGAAGTTACCATAACACTATCAAAACTGCATATGTACTTGCTGATATATCTCTGTAGTCTCCAGAGGAAGTAACCTGCATACCCAAATGCACCAAATGACCTTACACAAAGGGAATCAAAAAATCCTCAAGGTCCTTGCAGGTGATCAGAAAGAGAGATGCCAGTGACTGGTAGATGAGCATTTCTCATAAAGTAACTACTCCATCTCTGATGAATCAGTCCTGACCCTCAAGGGAAATCCACAAAACACCTTCAAAAGATAAGCCTTAATATTAAAATTCATGACTCTGATAAAAGGTAAAAATGATAGACTTATTAGACATAGGTTTTAAAGATGTATTGTAATTTTCTTAACCTCTCTTCTCATTTCTCCCACCTCAGTAACAAGTCTGTGTTTTTCAGCAGATGAGTTACTACCTTATTTTAACAATCTGTCTCATTTTTCTTTTTTAGCAAGCCTTCCTCCATCAGAGATCTGAACTACTTTTCTTTCACATGGCTTGATTAACACATTTGTTAAATTTAGAGCAGCTTAACTTTGAAGATAGCTGCTTCTGTTTCAGATCTGAAGTACTTCATATGCCTGAGGCTGTGTCTGTTCGTTCCCATCTGTAGCAGTTGATCTAATAAGAGGTATCACAACCCACCATAAGCTTTGCCTCACTTGTGCTATTGAGGCAAGAGAACAAGAAAATTACTTTCTGCGTGTGCAAAATGCATAGAGTTGTGTGATTTTCTCTCCTAATATTTCTTGCTAGTATCCATTTGAAGCCCAGCTTAGAATATATAAATATTTGGTCAGATTCAGAGATATATATGTATTTTATTATATAAAATACTTGAGCTAGAGGGGGAGAGCTGCTGCAGAGTGGTAATTAGAAGACAATGAAAAGCAGAGTAAGTAGCTTTTCTTAGTAGCATTAGCTTTCCTGATAGAGGTAAAGTCCGGGTGCATCCAGTTGGACTTTGTGTCTACAGGATAGGTCTTTGTAAGTGAAAGTACTTCTGCTTGGGTGCATCAAGTTCACCTACACCCAAAGACTGCAAACAAAACCTTTCTACGGCAAAAGGTGCATAGCACAGATTATACACCCGTGCCAGTGTGTGCAATGTGCAGAGGCAGGACAGGGAGGTGGCCGTTCAGGGTGCTAGGACGGGGCTGCTGGAGATCCATGGAGCCAGTGCAGTCATGTGAGGAGACCCTTGGCTGATGGTGAGTGCCCAGCGGTCCTCGGGAAACACTGACATGCAGTCATTTCTTGAAATACCTGCATGTCAGTGTTTCCAGGTTGTTGTGCTGAGGCCTGCTGTTCTAGCCATCCTCTTTATCAGTTGATTTTATGTTTTTCTGCTTTAATACATACAAATCAGAGCGTAGTTGTTTTTAGATAGACATGGAGCGTTTTATCATTACACACTTTACTATTTTCTTAGGAAATGTTATTTACATAAGGGAGTGACTGTTTTCTTCCCTAGGAGAATTTTTAGCAAAAAATAGTATAGTAGTATTTCACATTTTGCATCACATACCAAATTGTGCTGAAAGTGCAGCTAATCATCAATTAAACAATGCGTTCAGTTGATGATTGGCCCATTGCTTCATATCCATAAAACATCCAGGTGTTGGAAGAGGAGGCAGCCTGAGCACTGTAGTACCACCTGTTGAAAGCCAGCAAAGGAAAATAAGATCAGGATGCACAAAAGAAAAATATGAATTCTTTCTAAAAAGGAAAATTCTTTATTAAAATAAATTACTAAATTATTACTGACTTACAGGCTGCTATTTTAAGGGTCACTTATAAATGGGGTAAATGCAGGCTACGGTTCTTTTTATGGGCTGTGTGACCAACAGTAGTTCATTGAGTTACCATTCTTCATCCTTCAAATGCATCCTTGAGCATTATTTATAGTATTAATACTCAGGACACAGATAGTAATTTTATATGTGAGCTTCAGGATTCTGCTATTGTTTTCTTATGACTTTCTCTTTAGCATTGCAGGAAGGATTTGTTTTGGGTTTGTTGTTGAGATAGATGAACTACGACTTTTGTCAGTGCACTAGGGTGTTCTTTTTATTGCTGTTACAGCCTCCTCATCATCTTTGTTGCTTCAATATTTTGCTGAAAAGCTTGCATTCACTGTTACAAATTATGATCAAAATTAATTTTATTAATATTAAACTAGAATTATATTAAGTGTTGCGAACTTGTAACTAAATTCAGTGTACTATACTTAATCTTTATTTTCACACAGAAGAGTATGAGGCTTAGCATTTGGATCAGGCAAACTAGGTGATTTTTTTTCCCCCTTCTCCCTTGCTTTTCCTGGCAGGATTCCCCTTTTTCACTTTTTGTAGTACCTCAAAACGTATAAATCATTTTCCCTTATAATGTTACTGAACATTTATTGGAAGTGCAACTTGACTTTAAAAGGCGAGTGTCAAGCAATTGCCCTTAAAATCATTGAGCTGAAGTCTGTCATATAAAACACATGTCAAGGGATCAAGGAGTAGAGCATGTTATGCTGTTTATGCCTTCCTAATGGCATTTTAATTTGTTGTTGAAGCAATATTTACACATTTTATGCAACTGAAATATAGTTGTTTAAAGTAATAAAAAATAAAATTCTATAAACTCTGCCATAAGAGCTCTGACCAGTGTAATTACTATAACTGTGGACTTATTACTGTAATAATTTATACTGAGGAAAAGCAAGAGAGGTCATGCTCATGTTCTGTTGTTGGCTTTCTATTTAGGTCTTTAAAGATGGCTCAAAGCATGTGTGTGCACATTAAGAAACATGAAAGCAGAGAGGAGAAATCTAAATGACTAATGGTGTGAGAGGTTTGCATAGGATGAATTGATATAAAGCTAAAGAGTAGTAAGTCTGAAGAAGAGTTAGAAGGCATTGGCTAAGCATGTAAAAGTGTGAAACCCAACCCTGTTTTTCTGTTTCATGTGACTTGAGGACAATATTCAAGCTCTGAAAGCACGATATATTGGCAACTATGAAAAAGACACGCTTCACACAGCATGTTGCTTATCTTCTATTTTTGAGGGTTTTTTAAATGACTTTTGGACTCCTGACTGTCTTCCTGTTTCTCAGAAGTTGCTTCTCTGTGTCATTGACATGCTGCCCTTTCCTTATGACAGTTCCCCTGAGTGCTTCTTACACCCTGAAGTTTTAGCTGTTGTCTCAGGACTGAGTAAAAGATAATGCTGTGGACCCCGCACTGTCTGCCAGGTGGATCAAAGTGGTTCCCCTTTACATGCGACTCCATAGTTTACTTAATAGTCTAGCATGCACTGTTTTTGTGTTATACTACTTGAGAGGAAGGTGGACAGAGAACCTCCAGATTAAATTTTTGAAGGAATTTTTGTGGTGAACAATGTAGATGGATGTCTGATATTTCAAGAAATGACTGCATGTCTGTTTTCTCCTAGCTTTAATAGATAAATCCTAGGATAATTTTAGAAAAAATATTTAGATAATAGGCAACATTTGTTATTTGAGGTACAGTAAAATAAATTCAAGCTGTTCAATGGCATGCTGCAAGAGAAATCTGAAGTTTATCTGGTGTGGCAGTGAAAAGGAATGATCTTGCTTTTTAATTTATCTTTTGAACTCTCATCAGCTATGATGATCCATATATACCAATGGAATCCTTTTCCAGTTAGTGAATAAAATTACTTCCTTTATTTAAAAAGGAGATACTTGAAAGGTTTCTTCATCATTGCTTGAGTCAGTTTTCAGACCTTCTTGTTTTACCAGTAATTTCACATGATTTTATTGCCTTAGGCTTCAGACAAACCACAGTATTTTAAATACATCTGAATCCCGTGAGTTTCTGGCAATAGGAAAACTAGCTGAAATACTAAAGCACTTTAAGTCTGGATGCATAACAGTTGTTACTCATCCTGTTTTGTAACCGTGCCAGATCAAGTTCTTTTGAAATGCGTGAGATGAAAATGCCATTCTCTTGAAGAGGAAGCACCTTCCACTTTGCAGGGTTGTTTCAGAGCAGGGGCTGTATTATCCTTTTAATGCACTTGCATAACTCCCATTAACATTAATGGAATTATGTGCACTCCCTGTGAGGTGAATGTACTCTTTTGTTGAAATGAGCAATCTATTGTGACAGATTTTCCAGTGACATGAAATCAAATTTAGATTCCTAGACTAACGTCACTAACACAATTCATGGTATCTTTTGATGCTTGTAGTTTGTATTAATGAAGTTGTAGCTTTATATTAGGTCATGTGTTTATTAAAATGGAAAATCCCACTTGCAGTCCTCTAGAAATAGGGAGATAGTAAATTTTCTTCTTCAATGTGAACCACTGTATAGCAAACTTAGTATTTTCTTTGGCTTTGTAGTTACTGCTTGCAGTCCCTTTAGAGGTAGTTTATAGAGGTTGCATGTTGCAGGTTGCAAACTGTTGGTCTGTGGTTAGGGCAGAGGAATGCTGGGCTCCTTGTTCTGTTCCTGGCCTGAAAGGCTGTTTGACTCTGGGTGACTCAGCTGCCTTTAGACACTAATTGATGTCTAAAATGTGCAGAATCAGGACATCCTGGCTCATATGTGTGTTGTAAAATCCTGTGAATTTCATTGTGAGTTGAAAATTGCTAGCTAAATGTTGAATGTTCACTCAGAAAGCAGTAAAAGAGTTTTATCACAATGTTAGTGAGATGTAGGTCCTGTTTTATGCACATCATGTGAGTCTATGATTAGTGTAACTCCCTGTTACGGAGTGGTTTATTTATTCCAATACAGTTGTGCTGTTGCAGCCCCTAGTGTGAACACTGTAGTACTGACATACAGTGTTTCACCTCTATTGCTTATTCTTGTCCATACAGGGGCACATTTGTTAACTTAGAAGCGACATCCTTGTGTTTGGAGGAAGTGTGTGCCATTTCACTGTACAGTATCATACAGGCAAGATGTTTAAACACCCCAAATTGTTTATTTAGGATCTGTCTATGCATAGCCAAGAACAGACCCAACAGTGAAAAATTGTTCAAGACTGTTAGCCTTCTCCAGTCCAGATGAGGTCACTGGGGGCAATGGTTGTTTTAAAGCAAAAGTCCTGATAAATCATAGATTGGACAGAATATTAGATGTAATAAGAAGTGGCAGGAAATTCTGGGGTAACCTGTGCTGAATGTCTGACACTATCAGCATATATTCATTCTTACAGTTTTTGTGGTGGTTTTTGTGTGTGTGTGTGGTTTTTTTTTTAGCGTGTTAATCTGCTAGTATCTTTGAAAGGTACTTTTAAAGATACTTTCTTAAAGAGGTCTTTGAAGTGTCCAGTGAAGAACTTACCAATTTAGATAGTTAGTCAACAAATTCCAGGAGTAAAATGTAACTGGTTGCAAGTGGTGTAGGCAGCACCTTCTGTGAACACAGTCTCTACCTCGAAGAGCTTTGTTAAGCTTTTCTTAATTACTAATGAATATCGGGCCCTTTAATTTCAACTGCACCAGTGGAACGGCGTCTGTGTTAGCATGACCTTTTAGAAGTCTTTAGGCTCACCCTCACAGGTATCTCGGGGCAGGGTCCGGGGCAGACGCAGGCCTTCAGCCCCTTTGGAGTCTTGGCACCTCCGTCCTGCGCCCCAGAGCGCTGGGGCTGAGGGGTGGCTGCTGCGTGGGGCTGGCAGCACTCGCAAGCGCTAGCGATAGAGGACGAGAAGAGCACAGACTATGAGGGGCAATTAAATTCCCCTTCTTCCGCCCGCCATGGACTATCCCCTTCGGTTAGAAAGGCTTTGTGCACCAGGCGGGAGCTCAGCGTCGGCCCCTTCTCTTTGGAGCGGGGCTGGCTCTGGGACCTTCCCGGCCCCCCCGTGCGCGCCGGGGTGCGGGGCTGCGCCATCGTCTTCGCCGCGGTGCTGTCGCTGGACTTTGAGCAAGCCTGGGGCTGGTGGGACAGGTTTCCTCCCTGCACGCCGCTGGGCATTGCGCAAACTCGGGAGGAGGATCCATGAGGTAAATGAACTTTTTAAACGGGAAGAGGAGAAAAAGGGAGAGGAGGAAGAAGAGGCGGGGGCAGCACCCGCCCGAGCGCTTCCTCTAAACGCTTCTTTGGGAAACGGGATTCGGCTGCTGCCCAGCACGGCGGCCGGAGGATGCGCTTCCCCGCGCCACCGGGCCCCGGGCTCCGCGGGCGGGCGGTGGGTGCACCGGCCCTGTCCTGGCACGGCTGAGCGCCGGCTCCGCGGGTAAGTGGGGAGTGCTAGAGGGGAGATCCGGAGCCCCCGCCCCGCCTCGCGGCTAGGGACGGCCGTGCCGCTTGTGAGGCTGCTGGCTACAGAGCCAGGCTGCTATCGCGGGGAAGCTGGGCGGCGAGTCTAAGGTAGTTGTGTTAGGATCGGGTGGGGCTGGAAGTTGAGCGAGGGGGCCCGAGGGCCGGGCGGGGACTGGGGGCGATGTCGTCCCACCGGCCTCCGCCAGCCGTGCTGGCAGCTCTGCGGAGCTCCCCCGCCCTGCTGCGGCCCTGCCGGCCCGGCCCGGCCCGGCCCGGCGGGTGGGCGCTCGCTGGCTGCAGCCGTGGGCTGCGGACCGGCCGGGGGCTCGTGCCGTCCCCTCGCCAATGGGAGAGGGCCTGGGCGGCCGCAGGGGCGTCCGAGAGTGCGGGCTGAGGGAGCCGCGCCGAGGCTGTGCGGAAAACGGGTCCCAGAAAACAGCTGGATACCATAGCGCTCAGCTTCACGTTCGGCACATCCCCGGACCGATCTGGGCAGTGTGTGTAGCTGAACGCCTCTGTGTGTTTGCAGATGTATAAACACAGGGAGATCGCCCCCCCCCACACACAGACAGTATACGGCTCCAAAAAAAGTGTTTATTTGGTAGGATGTATTTGTGTAATGATATCTGGTTTTGCCTACTTTTTCTATCTTGAAGCACTTGCACTCATTCCCTTACAGTATTTTCAGAAGTATAAGTCTGTGGTTTTTACTGTACTTAATCCAAGTTAATATAATTATCATTAAAGTAAAAGACTGCATCTATTATATAAAAATGTGTGACGATAACAGGTAAAATAGCAAAATAATTCTTTGTTTCTTTCAAGTTGTTGTTGGGTGTTGCATATGGTGCAGAAAAATGTGTTTATTATTCTATATTTGGGGGATCCAAATAGCAATTTTACCTATCAGAGGACTAATTAATTCTTTGTGTGTCACTGGGAAACTCTCACAGTAATATTCAAGCAGTGGGCATAAAGAAAGTAGATTGAGGTGCTTAGAACATTTCTTAAAATATCAAGTCCTAGGGAAATTTATAATTAATTTACAATTCTGTTTTATTTAAAATAAAGTTGCAAAATATGAATGAGATTTTGTAATGTGACCAAGCTTCTCTGTGATAAATATTTCATTTTTGTCTAGTGTTCACCAGCATAAGGCAAGCAAGTCAGAAGAATGCGTCTTAATAGTAAATCAGTGACTGTAAATCAGCACAACTGTAATCTTCAAGAGTCACATTTAGCACTGGGGATTTGATTTTTGTATTTTCTCATAAATTTTTGACTGCCTGAGGGAAAAAAAAAATCAGAAAGTAGAAAACGATAAGCAAATGCAGCATGTTGTTAGATTACAGCAGTAATGTTGATACCAGTCTTCTCCTGGGAACCTTGTTAGATTGCAAACAAGGTTCTTCCCAATCCACATATGAACACGTGTTTATCTCTTACAAACACAATATAATGGTTTGAAGTGATGGCTGACAGCTTTAGTGAGAGAAGACCTAGCATAACCAAAGCTCGATGCATAGGAGTGACTCCAGTTAAAAGAACAGCAGCGCAGCTGAATCCATTTAACTGGTAGAGTGGATTTGATTGGGTTTGTTGCTAGGGAATGTCTCCAGCACCATGTATTTCAATTAATTTAAACACTGGATGAATTACACACCTAGGTCTGCTTAAATAATCCACCTGGTATTGGCTCCAGCCATATTGAGAGCAGGTGTGTGTTGCTTCTCTCCAGCCAGTTTTCCCTTAATGTGCAGTTCCACTGTGTGGATCACCTTGTTCTGTGGTGGTTGCTGGGCAATTTGAACTTGTCATACCAATTCTGTACTTGGTGTTTTGTAGTATACTTATTTAAAAGTAAAACAAGCCAAAACAAATAAAACCCAAAGCCAGTTAATGCAAACATTACTAGAAGCAGTAATTTCTAGAAGTAGACTTGAAGTAGACATTTATTTGATACAGACTTACAGGAAGAGTCTGATGTTATTCTTGGTTATGTTGTAATAATCGAATTACCTGACTTCAGTGAAGTTGCACAGAGTTTATGCAGTAGACAGTTGTGCTGGGACTTGCATTAGGGAGCTTGGGAGCACCAGTCTATGCAAGCTACTGTCAGTTACTAATTCTGCACACATGGGGCCTCTTACATCTGTGCCAAGCAATACTAATCAATAGCATGTTAAAAATACCATATAGGATAGAATTGACATCAGTCATCCCTGTGCATTCTGCTGCTGTAAAACTGACATTGATTACTGAGGGCAGTGTTATAAAGAAGTCTTTCCTTAGTGTAAAAGCTACCTGGAAACAGCCCTTTACTGACTTCTTTTATAAATGGAATGTGGATGTCCGGCTTTATCTCTTCAACATTTATAATGTAAGTTAGTGCAACATTTTGTGTTGCATGAAGGAGAAAGTAAGAGGACCAGACTTCCCCAAAAGCAGCCTTCTAAGAAGTTTGATAGGCTTAAGAAAACTCAGCTAGAATCCCCATCTGAAGAAGATTTCATAAATTTCTGATAGCACTTTCCTAAATGTAAAACATGAGTGACTAGAGTTTTCAAGTTCATGTGTGTAATCTGGAAGAAAATAAGAGGCATACCTAATTCTAATGAGAACCACTACAGATTAAGCATCTTTAATACTGGAGGATGGCCTGCAGAGGCACAGAGAGTAGTGGACTGTCTGTACCACTCAGATCAAAATTACAGTTTGGAGAGGGTGCTATATTAAAACATTGGAGCACTGCTGTGGAACTGTTCTGGCTTTATCTGTAAGTTGCAGATTAACCTTGCTGACAGGAATGGGAAAAGAACTGTTAATAGAAACTTTGTTGTGTTTCTTCCTGGAAGTTCACCAAAGACTAGGAGTTAAAAAAACCAATCTGTATTTGGCCACTGGCAATCCACGAGAGACACTCTTGTGTTGCTATTCTGATAGCTACTTAAAGCTAGCTTTTGGATTGGACTGTGTATATGCTGTTAAGTTGTGGCATGTATGTCTTGTGAAAACATACTTTAAGAAATAGGTTATTTTCTAAAATTGCTTTGATTTTCTTACCTACTTATTGGTATGACTTTTTCACATAATTACACACTTTGAGTTGATTCCCAGGAGTTCTTACCCTGATAACAATGGAAACATAACATACCACAATGTTGAAAAATATTCATTGTGGGGGAGTGACGTAACAGGTTTGGTGGAAGATGCCTGTGAAATTCTCTCTTCCACTCACAGTATCTTTCAGAGATTGCTAATTCTTTTAACCACAAATATACAAGTGTAGATAAAATAGCTGCAGGAGAGCAGTTTATGTGCGTCCCCAAATGTCTGAAGTATTTCATAGATAGCTAAGCAGCTCTCTGAGCTGGGGACAGTTTCTATTTTTACTTATGCAGTGTGTGGGGGGCAATAAAGTGTGAGGAAATGACTAGCTAAGGGGAGAGAGGCAATGAGGTCGGGAGGTTACTTCCATGTATTTGTTTTAAAGATGAGAAAAATATAAGAAAGACTGTTAAATGCACAACACTGTAGTGAAGGTAGTTCTTCTGACCAGATATAGCAAGAATGGGCAGCCTTCCAAATGCTGCAAGAAAAGTTAGCAAATGCTTTTATTTTGAGAAGCTGTTGGCTAGTATAGACTGAAGAAAACCCACGTGAACTTCCAGACCTTCAGAAAAATGTTTGTGTGTAATGAAAACATCTATAGCGTTAGTTTATTTTTTTTAACAAAAGTACATATGTGGTATTCCTGAAGAGCAGAAGGCATTTCTCTACCTCGTCCCTCAAAAAGCTCGTGTCTGAGAGTATGTGCCTGTTAAGCAAACTTTCTTTCTACACTCCCCTGTTGAAACATACAGGTTTC
Source organism: Molothrus ater (assembly GCF_012460135.2). Classification (NCBI taxonomy): domain Eukaryota; kingdom Metazoa; phylum Chordata; class Aves; order Passeriformes; family Icteridae; genus Molothrus; species Molothrus ater. The sequence continues at coordinate 15,157,378 of NC_050494.2, forward strand.
TTTCTCAAGCTGCTTTTGTCTACTCTGGACAGCAGAAACACATTGACTCTGACATAATTCTTCCCATTATACTGCTGCAGATGGAATTCTTAGTACAAGGAATAAAAATTGATTTGACTCCTCAGTGTTTCTTTTGCTATAGCCTGGCATATTTCATTGCAGCAGCAGATACGAAGGCTGCATCTGTTAAATTTGAAAGCTCTTTCCCTGCCCATTGGAACAAGTATGGGGATATGTAAATAAATTTTTAGTTTCTGGGAAAAAAGGTAACTTCCCCTGCCTGTGAAACCCACTGGACAGACTATTAAGGAAGGAGGATTTTTCATTTCCTCCAAACCCTATCAGTTTGCAAATTTGGAAAGTACTCTTAGTAAGTATTCCATATTAGTATAGCAATATATCTGCTGACTTATCTGAAAATTCAATATACATTTCTTACATGAGCATAGAAACTGATTATAATTTTTCAGACCAGTGGTTTTGCTAATGCATGAAAACTTTGATTAAGAAAGTTTATCTCAAAGAGCAATTGCTGACAGAGAGGAAGAAATAATGTGGCTATGAAATAATCTGCTGGAGTAAAAACTGTCTTCTGTAGGGGTAGAATAGCCAACGTGTTTCTTAGGGTAAAACACGTTGTGCTATGTTCTTTCTGCTCTGACATTTCTGGGCTTTACAAAAAATCAGAGAATCTCTCTTGCGTAATTTGAAATTGATTTTTCCTTCTTGTACAAAAGATCATTGGCACCAGTCCAGAAAAAGACAGGGAGCAAGTAGGGAATTCATAAAAAATGGACTCCTTGATTGCTGGATCTGATGAAATAATTAGTACTTGATATTTTCAGTACGTTTTCATGTTGTTATTTTGACTTCTGAAGGCAAGAGAAGATCCCTTTACATCAAAAGATGACTGAGCAAAGCTGTGATTTCAAAGATTTTTCAGCATGCTAATTCATTCCTTGTAATTTCTTTGTAGGAATTACTAAGAATTTTTCATTGCATCATTAACAGGAGTAGTACCAGTTAGATGTGCTCTGTTTTGCAATCAAGTCAATTTTTGGGGCATAGGCTCTGTTTTGCATTCCAGACACAGGCAGTGCAAGTCACTTTGTTGCATCCATTCCCGAACATTAGCAGTAATGGGCCTTCAAATGTGTTCATTATTAATAATGGTATTTTTAAAAAGTGTATAATCTTGGAAGCCAAGAGAAATGCTAAAGGGATCTTGCACTAGCATCAAAGCTGTAGTAGACTTCAAACAATATCATAACATAATTCAAAGATCAGGGCAGCTTCATTCTTTAATGGAATTTGTAAGATAAGTCAGTATATAACAAATCCTCTGTCAGAGTGTTCTCTGACTTTGCAAATATGTTGTTAGCTCAGTAAGTTTTACTACAGTCCTGTTTGAGAATTATGATAGATATGGGGTTTTTTTCTCTTCAACATCTGTATTTTTGATGTAAACAAAAATGTCATCTGTAAACGGATCACTAAGGAAGAAGAAGGATGATTGCTATTTATATGTATGAAAGCAAAAGATTTTGAAACCCTGCTAAATCCTTGAGCTTGCTGCTAGATCTGAGCTTGGAGTGAAATTTCGTTGCCTATGTTGATAACAGCTTATGAAATTTTTCAAGTTTCTGCTGCTAGCTGGCACTAGAAAAATAAGTGTTTGCTTTGGGAGTTTGGTTAGTTTTTTCTTAGGAGTTAAGATTATTTCAAGTACATTGCTTTTTACTTCTTTGGAGAGAACCTGGCTGTTCCTTGATGGGTGCAGAGGGGTGAAAATATAGATAAATACTTGTTTCCCTCTCCCTTATAGGAGACCTGCAAAGAAAAAGAAATAGAAGCCGTTAAGCTTCCTTGTTCAGAGAGAACATTAAATCAGCACAACATGGCACAGCATAGTATTGTCCTTGGATTATTCATGATGACTGTTTTATCACTGTTGGATGGAAGTTCAACTTTCCTGTTAAATCAACGTCTGAAGGGAAGATTTCAAAGAGACCGTAGAAACATCCGCCCAAACATCATCCTTGTTCTTACTGATGATCAGGATGTAGAACTTGGTAAGAGACCAGTATAAAGAGAATTTTGGCCAATGAGTATGACATTGCTTTTTCTTGAAGCTAGATCCTTGCATTCAAAATAAAAATTGTTTTCAGTATGAAAAATTATAGGAAGAAAATGTTTAAACCTGCCTTTATAAAGAGCATCCTTTCCATCTGCCTGCAATTCAGGGACAGCAAAAGTTAGGCCCAAAATGCTAAAGCTTCTGTTCCTGTGGAAATATACAGTTCACGTCTGTCTGTCTTCATCTAAACATCTAAGCTTTGCTTCTGGCAATTGCAAGTATAACCTGGGAAGCTGCATGCCAAAACCGTAGGTTTAAATTACTAACCAATAATTGCACCATGTAATTATCCAAATTCTTTTGTGAAATTGCAGGCATTCATTACATATACAATTTTCATTTTATTTACTTAAATGTTACCTAACACAGTCATACTATTCTTGTAATTGTCCATTTAGATGTGTAGTTGATTACTGAGCAAAATGACACAGAATGAAAAGATCTACTCTGTTATCAACTCTATGTTAATTGTTGAAGAAAGGAGATGAAGATTAAACGCATGGTATGCCTAATGATTTGGAATAATGAATTAACTGACAGTTTGGCTTTTGTTGTGTTACCTGAACAAGCTTGTATTTACCAATTTAGTTATGAGACGTGATTAACACAAACCAGTTAACATTAATAATTTTGCAGTAGAATTATACTCTCATATGTGTATGAAGCCTCGGTCATCTGAAAAATGAGAACTCTTGTATGTGTAGTCTGGTGGGGCAGTTTTGCTACCAAATTTTTCTGCATCCGATTTCTAGTATGGATAGGAAAATTTGGAAAACGGACCTCATAGAAGAAACAGAACATAAAATTAATCAACTTGTACTTCTCGTACACTTACTCATCTTGTTGAGAAGTGAATCACAGCCATGTTGCAGTCTTTGTACGGATGCTTCCTTTGTATCAATATTACTGTATGTCTGCAGAATCATAGACATCACATTCTTCTTCAAGGTGGTAAGAAAGACTGCTATGGAAGGAAACTCGTCAAATTAAATGCCATTCAAATTATCAGGATCAGATGATATTGTTGTCACCTTTTTTTTAATGGTTATTTGGATCAGAAGTTAAGCAATTTCAAGAACATATATTCCAAAAAACCTAAGCACGTTTTCTTGCAGGCTTGGAAGATGGTCCTAAAAAATGTACCATCTTCTATTTTGTGCTAGCCTTTGTGCTTCTGATGCAATTGTGTAAGTCCTTTGGGCAATATATTTCACTTCCCTGATAACTCGATGCTTTCCAATTTCAAGGATAATGGGCATGTGTCCACGCAAATTAGGATCTAACTGAGGAAAATCCATTTGATGAAGCTGAGATTGCATATTTGTCATTTGCCACTAATGGCTTTGGGAGACTCAATATTTGTTTGAATTAATTTTTATTGTTGTCTGGTGAGCTGTCCAAGTTAATCAAAATTGCCATTTGTGGTGATTGTAGTTAGTGCATTTAAGTAAGATGAAAACAAGATGTGAATTACAAATAAAAGCTAAGGAAAAGTTGGAAGCTATGAAAGCGTAGCAGAGAAAACTGTGGGTAAGATTTAATCTGTTTCTAAGAATATTCTGTAACTGATTGGTGTTTTAGCTTTCATTGTTCTCTTATAGCAACTTTGGAGGTAAAAGGGAATGCAACACAATCTCAAGTGCCTTTAACAGCCTTTCCTTTATTTATTTAAAGATAGATTTAGCAATGTGCCAGTAGCAGGTGGAGCTTACCAGAAAGACAATGTTGTCCTTTCCTGAAAGGAGGTGGTGTTTTTTTTTTGTTTTGGTTTTTTTTTGTTTGGTTTGTTGTTGTTGTTGTTGTTGTTTCGGTTTTGTTTTTTAATTCGCATTACTCTTAATCGTTTTACTGGAAACCAAACCTCAGCCTTGTATTGGAAGAAGGAAAATACTGATGAAGGGCTGGTAGATCAAATGCAGAATCTCTGAAGGGCATCGAAGGAAGAATGAGTGTAGATTGTAATGGATACAAATGGGAGAAGACAAATGAGAACATCAAGAACTACAGACACAGACATATTTGATAGACTGTCTAATCAAAATACTTATATTATTGACAAGCATAATATAAAGAAGAGGAATATAGTGACAAGGAATAATGAATTAGGAACAGACTTTTTTTCCCCTACTACATCCAAGTTAGTATAATGCTGATGTCCCGTGTGTGATGGATTCAGTATCTCCAGTTGGGTCAGTTTGCCTACCATACTGCTATGGCTTTAAGAAACCAGCTCATTTCATAGTCTAATTGGAGAAATATCTGATTATTTAGGAGCTTTTTCAACCACATTAAAGAAATCTGAGTGAGAGGTGATTTGTATGTTTTGAGGCCTACCTCTAAAAAGCTACAAAAGTAGCATGGAAGATAATTTTTTCTTAGTTATCATGTGTGGAGATGGGGCTTTAGAGCTTTGTTAAATGTGAGGGTATCTTGGGGTGAAGAAAGGGAAATGAAGATGTGAAAACGGTGTCTAAGGAGTTTCAAATACAATAAAAAGAGAAGTCTTTAGGAGACTATTAAAATTCTGGGGTTCAGTTTACTGGAAAACACTTCTGAAGTTGTGCTTCAGAGTAGACAAATCACTTGATACTTAATACAAGTTCTTCAACAGTTGGAGCTCCGTAAAATGTAAATTATTCCTTCCTTCAACAAAACGCAACTAATAGGAAGTCAGTATTTTTTCATAAATAATTTGATATTTTCTCCATTAATATTAGTCAAAAGATCAGCTTCGTCCCTGAGGTGAACTGTGAAGATAGGCGAAGCAAAGTTATGGAAAGCACACATTTCAAGTGATATTTCAACAGAAAGTTTGCTTAGCTTTGTTCACTGAGTAACTTCAACGCTTCAAATTGATTGAACTTCCATATTTTCATAGTAGTCCAATGAATATTTTCTTAAAATGGCATAGAAATTTCTTTTAACTGCTAGATTTTTGTTTATTATCAGTGGTTTTAGATGGGTAGCAACATCTTCTGAATTAAATATTGATACTTTTAAAGCATGACTATCTGTCATATATCCACTAGTGAAATCCCAGAAGGTTTTCTAGCTCAAAAGGTGGTGTGGTGAGGTCCTAGTTGCTGATTAACACATAAGTAATCTGCCAGAGAATGGTTGCCTGTGTATTGGAGGCAAACGGAAGAAAATAAGCTTTAGTGGGCTGGTTTAATGCCGTTTCAAATATTTAAAGCTGGCCTATTTAAGATTATACAGAAGAGTATGCTGGATTTTTACCTTGCGCTGCCCTGTCACTCTGTATTAGTTCTCAAGCTGGAGAAGCAGATTAGATCATATGTTTTTGTGTTTAAGACTGTCGATATATAAGATGTTGTCATTACAGCAGTACAGCTTCTTTTATTAAAGAAGCTTACTGTCCCCAAGGGGAGTCTTAACATGTTCTGTTATTTATGCATAAATGCCTCTGTCATTTAAAGGCGCTGTTAAATTGTATTTCAATATTGCAATGGCAAAACATTTTTTCAAACTGCCTGTTTATACTTGGGCTAGCTCATAAGACAACAGAGGAAACATCCACTGTTTTCAAGCTCACATAATGTATAATTAGCTGTTAATATTCGTTAACTGTATTGTAAGTACCTTTAAGCACTAACACTTAACCCACAGCTATTATAGAAACAAAAAAGTAAGATATTGTTTTCTTCAGAAACTCCTTTTTGATATGTGAAGTTTAGCAAATTTTAAGGGGGCAGTACAATACCCTGCCTTGGTTCTTGTCACAAAGTGATATGACATGTGGTCTGACTTGAGAAATGCACAAAGAGATTTTCAATTTCTATTTAGTACTCATTCCAACAAAATAGTCTCAAACTAATGCCATGGCAGTTCTTAGGTAAAATGACCTTACCATAGCAATTAACCTTCCTTCATGGTGCCAGAGAGTCAGATTTTGTACGTGGCTTATGACCATTTTCCCTCTAGGTTTTGACTCCTGGTTTTTTCAATGTGCTCTGTATTAACCAACCTCCTGTTGCAATTTCATGATGAAATTCTGAGCTTAGAAGAGCTTAGAAGAAACCTAAATCCATTATTGACAGAAACAACGTAGTTTGTGCCAGATGGTTGTAGGATGCAACCATCAGCTTTGATTAAAGCTGAGCTATTAATCCAACTCAGCCTTGGGCAAGTTAACCCCAACCCTATTCTAGCATGAGCCCATACCTTCCTCTCCATGTTGTCAATTGGCTTTTTCTGCTCATAACAAGAAGGGAGGGTTGGTGATGAACAGGTTTTATCTCCTTTGCAAGGTCATGCTGTTGACATGTACCATGACAAATTCTTTAGAAAATTGAAATTCTTCCTAGATCAAGAAAATTTTCTCTAACTTGCTCAGTTTTTACTCTTAGGCACTGAAAGAGGAGGGAAGCTAAATTTCTTATTTCTCTGATACTTGGTGTTTCTGGGTTTAGGAAGAATGCTGATATGGATTCAGATTTAGTTAGGTGGATGTCCAGTCTTTGACCAAAACCTTGTCTTGAATAAACAGAAAAACCATTTGGCAGCAATACGGCATTCAGTAATTGTGGTCAAAAAGACTTTCATTCATGTTACCCCAATTTATCCAAATCCCTTGCTTATTTGTATGGTTATATAAAACATAGTTTTACCTGTCCCAAGTAGTCATCTAAAAATCTGATTCTGCAGAATCAAGCCTAAGAAAATGTAGATAGTAAGACTTTTACCAGAATGGATGAAGCAGCTAGCTAGAACTCAGTGAACTTGTTAGTGAGCTTTTTGGTGTCTTTGGTTCAGTGACAATTAGAGAAATCAACGCCTCCTAATATCTCACATTAGGGAATAGAACTATTTAACTACACAACAAGTCCAGAAGACCTTTTTTGAGCAGTAGTTTGGACTAAATAGTCTTCCAAATGAAATGATTCTGTGCTTACAACCCTCAGCCTTTTGCATAAGGCTGGCACAAAAGGTAGTGTATCAGGTTTCTTATGAAACCAAAAATTAAATTACACTTATGGAGTATATATGCTTTGATCAGGGTTGCTGTATAAAGTGCTTTTCACCCTCAGCTGTTGGAACAGTACAGGCAGCTCCAGAGAGGATGTAGAGATGCTGCAGATAGTTACGGTTGTAAATCTTGAATTTAGAGAGAGAGAAATGAAAGAAGCATTATGATCTTTGTCAACATGCTTGAGTCAAATCTTTACTTAGGACTTCAGTATTTAGTCCTTTCTGAAACAATGGGAGAACTTCCCTGCGGCAGGATCAGTAATCTCTCTGGATTTGGGCTCACTCAGAGATAACAGTGCCCTTACTACTTGTGCTTCCTTTAGGTCTCTAATGTAGTATCTGAGCTCTTGTGACTGAAACAAGAAAATATTTCTGAAATGTTTTCCCTCTTTCAGGTTCTATGCAAGTGATGAATAAAACAAGACGTATAATGGAACATGGAGGTGCTCACTTCATCAATGCCTTTGTGACAACGCCCATGTGCTGCCCATCTCGCTCCTCTATCCTGACAGGGAAGTACGTCCACAACCACAACACTTACACCAACAATGAGAACTGTTCCTCTCCATCCTGGCAGGCTCAGCATGAAATACGCACCTTTGCAGTGTACCTCAACAATACAGGGTACAGGACAGGTGAGATCAAGGCTGGGTCCATCTGAAAGCTTCCTTAGACTTACCTCAGACTTAGTACAAAGGCTAATGTATGTTTTTTAATTCTAATTTCTTCTTGACTTCTGGCGTTCTTAAGTGCATAATGCCACAGCTTAAGTCTTGGTGTTACTTTAGCTTCCTTGTATTTTTACTTAAGGAATTTTTTGTTTACAAACAAACAGCCAACAAAAATCCCAAGGCTTCTCATTTTCAGAAGGTGGAAATAAAATACCGTGTATGCTTGAACTGAAGACCTAGCAAACCTAGAATAAGGCCTACAATTACCTGAAGTGTGCAGAGCAACCAAGAAAGGAGTATGAAAAGGAATTAGTGTTTTGACTTCTTTCATAAAACTGATACATGAAGCAAATTGGGAATGAGAGAGAAGAGACTGCTCCTTTTGTGCTTTGGGGCAGTCAGCTGGTATGATTTCTCTAGACAATCAATTCCCAGAAAGGTTTAGGAATAATTGGCAATAATAATTTGTTGGGTTTTATTCTTTAGTTTTGAGGTCCTTTGGTAGTACTGGTTTGCCCTGCAGATGTACACTTCTTAATTCCTTGTTTGTGGCGTGGCTTGTTTGTTTGTTTGTTGGCTTGGACGGGTTTTTTGTTTGTTTATTTTTGGAGTTTTTCAAGGAGTAGAAAAAGAGGCAATGAGGAGTAAAGCTTTTTGAGGCTTGCTTATATATTTCAGATCACAACCTTGGAGTGAGCAAACTTTTTAACCAATTCATAACCCAGGCCATCTCCCTGGGGTTTTTCTCTCCTCTTTTCTCTTTTGTGCAATCTTGAAGGCAGAAACTGTACTCTTCTATTCCGCTTCATAGCTTCCATCTGTTTTTCTTTTCTGCTGCTGGTTTCGCATCTCCTTTGCCACTTCTCTATCTATTGTGATTTTCCTGTGTTTTGTTCTGTTGCAAAAGATGATTCTTCTGGGGATCAGTCTTTCTGCTCTGTAGTGTGTTCTCTGAGGTAGTGGCATTTGTGGCTGGGATCTACAGAGACTTGTGCTGCTGCTGACACCTTTGGGAATGTGCTAGTTGCATGCAGGCAGGAGGGAGCAGTGTGGTGCAGGTTTTTCTTGCACAAGTTTTGAGTGAAAAATAGGCAACAGAAAAGGTGTGTCTTTCCCCTAATTGTTTCTTTGGTTTCAGCCTCAATTGTCAGTTTTATACTTTTTAACTTGGGCACTTTGAAAAGCTTAACTAACTCTGTTAGGCACTGTACTTGGAAGAATAGAGAGACCGAGCTCAAGGGAAGTTCAGTCTTTGTCTGTGGTAATGGGGGATGGAGCATGTGATAGCACACTGTGCTGTCCGTGTGCCATAAGGTAGAGAAAAATTGGCCATCAGTGTGCAGTAGACTAAAATGGGTGTGTGTATACACATCTGTATTTCACCTCAATGAAGGAACAAAAGGGATCTGATAACAAAATGCTGTCTTAAGCTGTTCCTTGAAAGTACTCTTAAGATGCAGAAGACTCACCGTATGTTTTATGCGACCCATTAGATTTCCTGCAGTTACAAGGTAATTATACTAACGCCACATCTTCTAATCCTTACAGTAGTGCCATACTTCTGGTTGTCACAAAAGGTGCTGACTTGGGACCATTTTGTTGACCATTTTGAAAGTGGCTTCAGTACTTAGGAATTACTGATTTGGAAAATCTGGTCAGTTACTTTAATACCTATAAAGAACTGGTATCTCATGAAAAAATCTTACCCATGGAGCAAAATTTAATACTTAATGACAGGATTTTTATCTCAGAACCCCCATATTTCTGCAGTTAATTCATTAATTTCACTAGGTTTATTCAACTGTACATTGTCAGTCTAAGAGTATATTTGGCCATGATGTGAATGCAGCGTATCGTTGACCTTTGGGATAACTGGTTGTTCCATGCAAGGCTGAGAGTACTTTCTCATCTGCTTCCCTCTGATTGTCTCTCAGGGAACAACGGTATTAAAAGTAATTTTTGCTAGATACACATCTGAAAAAAGAACAGAAGTGTTCTTCTCTCTCTCCCCCCACTCCATCACTATACTAAGGATTGGGCAAATGTTCAACTTTGGGCTCGGGAAAACTGGTATCAGATACAGAACTAAGAGATTTTAGAGAGGTAAACAAATCTTTATGTGTAATTTAGATGCATGCTCAGAACCCAAGTTAATATCTGGAAAATTGTCTGTTGAAATAGGTCAGAAGAGCAGTGCACTAAATGCATTTTCAAAATACCTAATGCACAGCATTCATATTGAAATATAGAGTGTTAATATCTTAAAACGTGAGTTCTTATTTCACACTCTTGGTGGTGAGTGCAGTTTCACGGGGCACTAATAGGTGGATAGATGCAGCTCAGCATCATGAAGGATATGAAGAGTCTGGGAGGAGGAATGTATGGTCTGACTCCAAATATATCAGGTACGGAAAAAGAAAGTATAATGGTAATTGTGGTCCATTTCTCCTGTACATAGGTTGTAAATCAAAATATCTGCATTATGGAGATAAAAATAACCAAAAAGAACAGAGGCAAGATTAAGACTCAGAACTTTTATCTTAGATCTGTTGTAATGGAGAGAACAAAGCTATTTCAAGAAAAAACAGAAAGGAATGAATCAATTTAACAATGGTGTTTCTGTTATGCCTTCTTACTATGCTTCTGCTTTCTCTACCCCTAGCTTTCTTTGGAAAGTACCTTAATGAATACAATGGCTCCTACGTGCCTCCCGGTTGGAAAGAATGGGTTGGATTACTTAAAAATTCTCGGTTTTACAACTACACACTCTGTAGAAATGGAGTGAAGGAGAAGCATGGATATGACTACTCCAGGGTAGGTCCTTTTGATTTATTTCTACTAACATTTGGACATGACCACAAGAAAGCTGCACTTCATAGTTTCAGTCTCTTTTTGTACTTGAAAGCTGCTATGTGTAACATTATCTACAATCAGTAACAGTAGTGTTGGGACTTGTTACCTTCCATTCTGGGAGGGTTATGTTACTGACAACCTTTTTACTAACAGTGTAAACAAGTAAAAAGTTGTGAGACTGTGTTAAATATTACAACCTGAGGATGTGGCAGTAGACTTAAATGCTTCCGGCTAACTATTTCTGTGCTTTGTATGATAATTATTGTGGCAGTGGAGTTACACAAGCATTAATGAGATCAGAGTCCATTTCCCTCCAGCTAGACCCACCCTTTTGGTTTAAGGAACTTCTTTCACAGCCACAATACTATGGAGTATTCACAGAATCCTGGTACAATTAATGATAATTCTGAATCACTGGAGAATCTAACTATTGTGTTTGTATTTCTGTGCACACAGATGTATATGTTTTTTAATATCCTTTCAAGGATATTCTGTCCTGACTAAACTTACAAAAATGCTTCATAGTCATCGTCAAACGCAGTTTTATTTTTTCTTCATCTAACATGATACAGTTCAATACCTGCTTGCAGTCAAGAATACGTTTATTTCAGCTAAAAGTGTTCCTTTTCAAAGGAACCAGCTTTACTGAAGTCCTAAAGGAGGCAGAAATGATTCTGTAGTATGATGGTGACTAAATCACTCCGGAGTGATTTGTAATGTGTATTTGTTTAACATGTGTTTGTTCGCTTTCTCTTATTGATCGCAAATCCTGCCTTCCCATTTGTGTTTCATTAACATAGTGTTCACAGCCAGTTTCTCCTTTGAAAGGTTGATGTCTGGCATTTCTACTTCCCTTTGCCCTATTTTCCTTTTGTAATTGAATGTACTTTGTGCTGAGAGATAAAACTTCACAGTCTTCTCTAGGGTAACCTTCTCTATCACCAGCTGCTAAGGGGAAGGGGCAAAGTAGCATACAGAATTATTTGTCTTCTATTTTCCTTCAGATCTGTGAAGAATGACAGCTGTGTGTACGGAAATGTTATGATGGAAATATATCTTGTGTGGAAAAGTGTCAGCCAAGTGATCTCATAGGCACTGTTTTCCATCTCCATTGTACCAAGGACCCAACAGGGAGCTTTATGTTCCAATACCTTCAATTCTGTTTTGTGTGTGCAAGGGTTGAAAATGTTTACATTTCACTTGTTTTAGTTTTTTCTTACAGAGTTTGGTAATAAATAAAAAATAAGATGATAGAAATACAAACTTTTTGTAATCTTCATGTTCTTACATAATAAGCAGCTACAGTAAAAAACAGTTCGCAGAACAACAATGCTGTTTGACATTAACGCTGGAGTTCAAATGAGCAAACAGAAGCTGAAATGGAAGACTCTCTCTTTCCCGCCATTTTTGTTGCTGGAAACATGGTTTTCCAGCAATTACCAGCATAATCAGATGAATTTTTTTTAGTCTTATCTGTTTAACATAGTTAGTGTTAAATATGTGCCAGTGGAAACCTAGGGAAAAAAATCACTGATTATTCCGTCTCTAAAGTAACTGCTAAACTCTTATGAAAATTAAATCCTTTCAGATTTTCTTACAGGATATATTCTACTTTGATTTTTCTTTTTCAGTTTCTGTCAGCATTTTTAGATTAGCTTTAACTTTCTACAACTACAACCTCTACAGTATGGGCCTTTACAAAAAACCCTTTAGCAATCAGGTCAGTGAAATGTTTCTGTTTGGCCTTTTGGCCTGGTAAATGCTGGGTTTGCAGTGATTTTCACTTTGACCATGTGGAAACCTGTATCTTTAAAATGAAATTGGAAAACTATACTCTTGTAATGGCTAAATCAAAGATGAGTTGCACACTTCAAGTGATTGACTAGCTTAAAGAAGCAGCTTGATGAAGATTAATGGCAGTGCATTTTGGAAAGCACTTAAGTATTCTCTCTCAACTATGAATATTGTCTCAGGCATTGAAAGCATGTTCAGAAGTCAGTTTTGCTTTAGTACATTTTCCTTTCTCGTGTGTACTTTGATGAGTGGAAGTCCTTCATTTAATGCCTACTTAGAGGGAAAATGCCATCCCAGGAGCAGTCATAATTACGGCAGTTTCATAACAGTTATGCCTTGTGTTGTGCCAGTGTGTAAAATTATAAATGGAGACTTTGCCAGCCTTCTTCTGGAATAGACAAGAAATAACTTTGGGGAAGTAAATATAGTCCATGAAAAAGGCTTCCTTTGAATGACAAGCTGACTTCTCAGACCAAGGATGTTGACAGAGGTGAAGAGGAACAAGTGTCTTAACTGTGGACAGAAAGCTGTACTCAAAAGGAGATGCAATCCAGTCTGTTTGCTTGACCAGAGGCAGATGTTATGTCTGATTTTCCATCCTGCTGTGACATGACAGTTATTTGGGGTTTTTTTAAGGTGTAGTTTCACATCCTACTCGTGTTTGAGGGGTATTTATATTTGTAGTGTTTCCAGGGAATCACCTAAGGGAGAGCATGGCTTGTCATTAAAAATCCTGTCTTCAATCCCTATAGCTCTTGCAGATATCTTAACAATGATAATGATACTTCTTAGAACATACAGAGATAGTCCAACTCTTCTGCAGGAAGTTTTCTAAATTCTCAACAATATGCGTGACAGAGCTATATATTTATCAGATTGTCACTGTAATATTGAATGAAGTCTTTGGTTCAGTTAGCCCACCATCTTCTCGTGTTAGAGATTTCTGGTTCAGAAGAGGGTTAAAAAAGAAAAGAACATCAAGCCATTCACATTTTCACAGTATTTTTATGATGTAAGGTTGGACTATACATCTTGAAGATACTGACACTGATAATTTTTTTTAATTCATACCTGGTCATTGTATTTAGTATTGTGTTTTTCATCATGTAGTTACCCACTTTAGGAAGAAAGGGTACTGTTTGATCTCTTTTAGTGCCATTCAGTTCTGAGAAAAAAGCTAGAAGCTGTTGGGTTTTGTATTTCTAGGCAATGAAAAAAGAATTATTTGAGTCTAATTTTTTGTGTTTTTAGTATCTCTAACTTACTTCCTCCTCATACCATTCTAAGTGAAGTAGCTTCTTTTTTCCTATTTCTTATGATACCTCAGACCTCTCCTTCCTATTGCCTCCCCTCCCAGTTTGAAATTCCTTTTCAAGTGTCTCATTATACTTTTGCTTCTACTTGCAGGATTATCTGACTGATCTGATTACCAATGACAGTATTACCTTCTTTAGAATATCAAAGAAGATGTATCCTCACAGGCCTGTACTGATGGTTATAAGCCATGCTGCTCCTCATGGTCCTGAAGATTCGGCCCCTCAGTATTCACAACTCTTTCCTAATGCCTCAGAACACATGTAAGGAAAAAACAAAATCTTTGATTGATTTTTAGGTTCTGGAATATGGAAGTTCTGGGTACCTCAGGGGAACAATGTTTTCTTTATAGTATTCTTGTCATAACTTTGTCACAAATATATTAGAATAGTTTCCAGATAAAGGTAAAGAGGCAGTACAAGTGCGTTGAGAATGGCTGCTGCATCTAGAACTCAGAACTATAGCTCATTGAGATAAATGGGAAGATTCATGTTGAATTCGTTGGACATTGTTACAGCTTATTTGGGAAGTAAAGCACTTTTTATTCTGAGCATGGTGATCAAAATTTGGTTCTTGGGCTATGATCTCTTCAAGGGAAGAAACTCTATTTCCCTGTCCTTACTTATAAACTATAGTATGCCATGCATATTACTCCTGTTTCTTTTCTGGAAAGAACAGAAATACAGGCCTGCCACACCAAATTACACAGGCTATTTCTGAATGAGCTGGTATGTCCCTACATGACCCAAGACAATGTCTTGAATGGATCCCAAAAGCGGTATCACCTGGTTCCTGAAGGAACATGTTCATAAGCTCCATGTTGAGATGTTTCTTGTTTATAGAACAGAGACATTTTGCATGTACAGCTCTTACTGCTGCACTACAGGTATCACCTCTTGGTGCAACTGAAAGCATTCCTACAGTTTTCTAATTACTGGCTTCATGCCTTCCTTGATGTTCAACATCTGTAACTTTCTTCCTATGTGTTGCCCCTTCCCCCTCCCTTTTTAAGGGGAATTCTGTTTTGCTTTGGGTTTGTGGAGGACCTGAGAACTGGTGGAAACACTTTTCAATTGATGGCCAAAGCTCCTCAGGCTAGCCCAAAGTCCAGTGAAAGCCATTTCAGCTTTTCTGTTTTATTTAAAATAGAGTCTGAGAGAAGTTTCTTTTGTTGTATTGTCTGGTTACTGCATAACTTGCAATTACATATTTCGTTATTTTCTGCTGTGTCCAAGAGAATCTGTGGCACAGATCATCAGCAATTGTTTCTTGTTTGTTTGCCATTTCATGCTTTCCTTTTCTTTAATGAAAATTTTGGAAATGCCTGATGAGCAACTTCACATGGCTTATATCCAATATTGAGCTTAGTTTTATTAGGTTCCTTTGGAAGGCATTTGGATCTCTGAGATGATTATCAGGCAACACTCTGTAGCAATTTACTTCCTAGCTGAATGAAGAAGAGTACAAGGATGGAAGCAATGAAAAATACTGACTAGATACATCTATTGTTTTTTTGCTAGTACTTTAATTATTCACTCAGATTAGGTTTATCTTCCTAATTGTAAAGTAATTACACTTTTGGTTTTGGTTTTTTTTTTTTTTTTTTAATTTTAGGTGACTTTTCTTACAGTGATAACAATTACACAGGAAGTATCACTTTTTGAAAAGAAGTTTTGTTTGTAAAAAAAATAAATTTATCCTGATAGATTAAGCAACTGTGTTTTTCTTTTGGATATGAACATAAAATAGGATTTTTTGTACATCTCACACAAAAAAATTGATAGTTGTCTTCTAAACAAATTTTCTAGCACTGCATAATGATGATAATAATAATAATAATAGTAATCTGTCAGAGTTTTCATTGACCTGGGTTTAAGAGTAAATGTAAAAATGCAGAACATATGCATACAGTTGAGGGAATGATGCAAATTAGTTCTCTAGTTTCCAATTTTTCCCTTGTTCCCAAATTCCAGGGAATCTCAGTAACAGATAAATCTGTCAATGATAAAGGGTTGCAGGCAGTTCTTACTGTTTCATTGTCATGTGGATATTGTAAGGAAGGATCAGAATGCAGTGGAACAGTTACAAATTGCCCTAAAGCAATAAGCAATACCCTGAACAAAGTCTTTTCCTGGTCCCCAAAGCAGAAGAGGCAGTACACCAAGTGGTGTGATCCTCCCCCTTTCCCTGTGGCAGTGCTGGTAAAGTCTAAGTGGATTCTGTGGAAAAGAAAAGCCAAGGGAAAGGGGGAGGGCAGTGCTTGGTATTGACTGGTATCTATACTGCGTCATGTGGCATTGCTGGTAATAACTAAGAGCTAGTGGTATGGATTTTAGTCAGTGTGCTGCTTTGCTTCTGAGCTCTGATATGTACTTCTGTAGCTAATTTATGCTGCTGTTCTCTTGATTCTCTACCATGTTCTGACTGGTATGACCATTCTGCCCTGTACTGCAGACTCTCTCCATCTCATTCTGTAGAGCTCCTCTCTGTGTGTACCAGCAGTCTTGTCTTGTTTGAAAATTGTTCACAGAGCAAATCCCTCAGCTACATGGTTTTCCTTTATTGCTGCCTATATTCTGAGCTGTAGAGAATGTGGCAGCTGGGCAATTTAACAGTGGTTAGAAATGTTACTTCAATAGAGGGTACATGTTACCACCCATCCTCTTCAAGGTCAAATCTGTCTGGGGCTTCCCTTCTAGGTACTTCAGAAGAAGTTGTCTCAGCTAGCTTCTAGGAATGTTAATTTTTGTATTTTTCCCATAAGACAGACAAATCTGTTAAGGATTAAAGGGTTACATTTGTAGTAATCAAAGAAAATTGTGGGCTTTGGTTGGATTAAATAGTGGGAGATTTCAAATCAGCCAGGAAGTCACGAAGTAAGCGGAAAAGGAGTTTGCGAAGCATTTTTGATTCATTCTGGACATCACAGAGCAACAGTTTCCATAATTGTCAGCATTTTCAAAGAGGCAATGTCATTATTTCAACCACAATAGCATTCTGAAATTCAAGAGAATATTAACAGTACAGAGAGAATAGGCACCAGCTCTTTCCTCCCTGTATGAAGAAGCCTCCCCTTGCCAAATATGCACATTTTTCAGAGAACATCTAACAGAGGCTCTCTGCATAAAAAATGTCACTGTCAGATTATTAGTTTAATATTTATATTAAATCTAATAAGACTGTCACATTCAAAGATACATTATATATGCAGTATTTTGATGAGAAGTTTCAACATACGTGATTTTTTAGCCTAATAACTTTTAATAACCTTGCTGCTCTGTTGCCTATACAAAACCAAAAGTAGAAATTTCTCAAATAGGGATTTATTAGGAAATTCTGTGCTCCTAATTATAATAAAGCCTCGATCTTGGCCTTATTATCGAGCGGTGCAGGATGGTCCGAGAGCGCAGTTCCTCAGAGAGACAGAGAGCCTGAATGCCCAGTGAGCTCGTGGCCATCGGGGCAGGCTACCCCTTAGCCAGCTTGGGATTGCCAGCTCTTTAGTGATTCTCAGCTCTCTTAGGATATCAGCTCTTTGCTGGCTTGCTAGAGTGCCCTTGGCTGAGGCTGCAGCAGATGCGAGAGAGGAGAAGGAGAGGTCCTGGCGGTTCCACAGCGATGGTTTATTGGGGAGTCTGTGAAGGGTTCCAGCGACAGCTCTTCTTCTCACGAATGGGCTAAACCAGCCCCTTTTTATAAGGTTTAGGGGCATCCAAACTTGTCCAATAGTAAGGGTTAGGTATAGTGGCCTATGAGGTTACAAAGATAAGGCTAAGGGGCGGGAGGTCAGAGACAGGAATTTATTTTGCTGTCTCATCCTGACTCAGCAGTTCCTATTGTTAAGTCTCCATCCTCCATGGAGCTTTCCCAAGCTTTATGGAGTCTGCTACAGCTAATAGGAAAGTAAATGAGTATTTACATTTGCATAGACTGAGTTTATTGCTTTGAATGAAAAAAGGAAGCCTAACCAAATTACGTAGGAAAAGTAATTTTTAGTGTTTTAGATTCTGCGCATGATGTGTTTGAGCCATGATGTAAAGAAATTGTAAAACGTGGTCTTCAACCGGAAGTAATAAGGAATAAATAAAGTACATAAGAATAGTATTTCTTGCAAATGTAAGCTATAATAATAGCTTTTAGTGAGTTGGTTATCCAGAGAGTTGACATAATGGTGGTAAAATAAATCTTTTATTTAGGTTCCGCTAAACTAATGTGATATAATTATGCATAGAAAAGTGAACCCTGGGACTTCCAACCATGTGAAACTATGGGCAATATTTTTTCTCATCACTTTAATGATGTCCCAGAACCATGAGAACTTGGAGGGACAATGAGATTCCAGGGGGACATTGAACCGAGTTCTTAGGATTTTGCCAGGACTTCAAGCAAAGGAGTTGGTGGCTGGAATGAGTCCTTAAAATACAGCCATATTTCCTAATCCCACTTTTTTTCACAGGTCTTTAAAGTCCGGCAGTTTGTCCACTTCTGCTGCTCACATGCAATTGGATACCAGTAGGCGGAGTGCCTGTGTTCCTCTGGTGCATAAGTGTGACAATATTCAAGCAACCAGTCGTGCTGAACTCTAAAAAGCCGTTAAAGAGCAGAGTAGAACCTTTACAGCAAGTTCTATAGTTGTTTTTAAACAGCTTGCACAAGACACAGTATTTGGTGCGAATGTGGGCAGAGTGAAAACAAAGCAATTGCATGAATAGAAGCTCTGTAATACATGCTTCATCCTGATCACACTCGTGGAGTTTAGTCTTCTGAGGCTTAGTCTCTTGGCCTTGAAATATGTACTCGTTAGCTCGGAATCACTGGAAAGATAAGATGTGTTTAATGTTTTCATAGATTTTATTTCCCCCCAAGTGGTTTTCATTTTCCCATGCTTCATAACATGAAAGTAGAAGACATTTCAAAAGTAATCTTCATATCTTCTCGTGTACCTCAGATAATACTTCCTATAGTGTTGATCAAATGGAAATTAATATTCATTACTATGATTTTTTTCTACTTGGCTAAAACATTGTGGTTTTCTCTCTTTTCCTTAGTACTCCCAGTTATAATTATGCTCCAAACCCAGACAAGCACTGGATAATGAGGTACACCGGTCCCATGAAACCTATACACATGGAGTTCACTAACATGCTACAGAGAAAGCGCCTTCAAACACTTATGTCTGTAGATGACTCTATGGAGATGGTAAGATTAATAGTCACTTTTGTTTTGTTTTTTGGCTAAGCAACAAAGTTTTTGTTTCGTGAGTTAAGCTCCACATTGTCCTTCATATGAAGATAAAGGAGAAAGAAGGAGAAGGAAGACGGTTTAAAAAAAAAAATCAGTTTTTTAATAATGTGTAATCCTCTCACCTCTGATCATTTTGTCTCTTTATTCAATGTGTAAGGTTCCTCATCTCCTAAAGACAGGTACCCTGAGTTGGGTGGTGTGAACAAGCTGATTTTTTGCCACAGAACCACTACTGATGAAGGAGAAGGGAAAGGGATTGCCTGAAAAACTACACATGATAAATCTGAGAAATGTATCCTCTGATAAAGTGGTCCTACAACATGTTGGAAATAACTACCTAAATGTGTGGCTATTTTGATCTTGTAACACTGAGCTTTTGAGAGAAGAAATGAGCAGCAGCAAAAAGTGATGGTACAGGAGTCCTAAGTGGAATGACCCTAGAGGAGGTTAAATACTGGAAGTAAATAAATACATAGATTAGTACTTTTAAAATTGTCTGCATCATGTAACAATGAGATTTCTTAATGCAAACTATGTGTTCTTCAACAAAATGTCTGGATTCACTGAAAGCTATGCTGAAGAAGAATGGTTTTGCAGATTTAAAGGTGTTGCAATTTTTCTGCTTATCTCTTGGCATTCTTATTCAAAAAAGGTAGAACATAAAATTAGAGGAGTCCTCTAACGCAAAAATGAGATTATGTAGATGGCATTGCATAAGCTTGTTACTAGTGTCTTGTAATTATTGATTCAGGCAAATATGATCTCTGCTTCATGTTAATGAAGCTCTTCAGATGGATCAGACACCAGCATTAGGGGAAATTGGTGATTTTACCACGCAATTTGAATTTTCTGTTTAGTAAAAGGGTTTCGCTCTGGGTGATTCATGGCAAGCAAAATCAGTTAGGTTGGTTTTTAGTTTTAATTACCAAGTTAGCCCAATTTTCAATTTTTTTTGCTACTGATTTATGTGTGTTACTAGTTTTTCAAAATTAAAAAGAAAAAACAAAACAATCTCACACTCAAAGAAAGCCAAACAAAAAAGAACAACCCCAAAAAAAAAAACCAAACAAAAAGCCTCCAAAACAAAAACCCAAAAAAGCTGAACTAGCAAACAAAACAACCTGAAAAAGAACCAAAAATGAACTCCCAAACCAACACAACAGGTTTTCTCCTGTGCTGATGTTTTGCACCTGTGTGAGGCTCCACTTTGGTGGTATCCCACCACCTTCTCACCTTTCTTAAATGAAAATGTCACATAAAAATTGATCTTTGATGCTAAAGTTGGTACAGTTCACATAATATCTTATGTAAATCTGTAGAAGTATTCACATTAAAATCTCCTCCTAATTCTCCATAGTGAGAGAATATGACTGAGTGGTTTTTATCTGGAAGATATTTTGCAAATATTCTGCATAATGGGGCGTCATTTGTCTGGAGGCGAGGTTGTTGAGTGCTGCCTGAATACGTGTGAGATTCAAAGGGCTGTCGTTTTATTAAAACTGCTTGCTGCAAGAAGAAGATATAAGAGAAAGAGAAAATTTTGAAATGACACCTTGAAACTTTTATCTCTGTTACTGTATGTATGTATTTAGTACTATCTTGACGGCTCTCATGCAAAATACTGAACCCAAACATTTTTGAAATGGCGTGCTAATGTGTTTTACCTTAAAACAGAATAATAATAGCCTTGTAATAGCCACAATATTCAGTTAGTAAAATTAAGATGTGATTGTGTATTATTCAGAGTGGTTCATTATGATAACTCAGTGCTATCTTTAGTTGTTGTTATTTGTATGTTACACATAGGCGGAAAGTGATATGCAGCACTCCACATGTAGAGCTACTCAGTGGAATAAATTTCATATTTTGTTTTGCTTTTTTTCAGATTTACAATATGTTGGCTGAAACAGGAGAGCTGGAAAATACATATCTAATATACACAGCAGACCATGGTTATCATATTGGACAGTTTGGGCTGGTGAAGGGGAAGTCCATGCCATATGAGTTTGATATCAGAGTCCCTTTCTATGTCCGAGGACCAAATGTGGAGGCTGGGTCCTTGTAAGTTCTTTGCTTTTGTGTGTGTTGTGATGTGAAAACTTCATGTTCACATCTCTTGTTGTATTGACCTGGCAGCCAAATGGAGGCACAAAATTCTGCCCATCCTGCTTATTTTTGGCAGAAAATTATGTCTCCTCAGAAAGCAGAACTGATAGCACAGGATGGTGTAGCAAACTCAAGGCCATTGCCTTTTTGCTTGCATGGGTGTGCAGCACAAGCCGCTGCACTTTTGTGGATATAGTTGAAAAATCACTTTTAATTTTGTCCAATCTAGGAAACGCATTCTTTTGACTAGTGCAAGTTATACATATAACTGTCATTTTAAAGTTAAAAAATATACTGTATAATGTAGATAATTATTGCTGAACATTGGAGTCACTTGTTTCAGTTTATAAAGACCAGTTCATATATTAGCATCCAGAAGATATTCTGTTTGGCTCATTCTCTGAGATTACATGGTTAGGGCTGTTATTTGGATGCACACAAGCGTGCAGAGGATAACCGTTAATTAAAATGGTAGCTTTGATCAGTTAAAAAATTAAGTAAATACACTTTCTAAGCAATTATTTCAGATAGCAAATATTTGCACTTAGGTAATGATTTTGGACAGAGTGCCATAAATTGCTGCCTAATGTTTATATGAATGTGCGTGACTTGGCATAATTAACACACACAATCTTCCACACACAATTTTTTCTTCAGCGCAGAGGAATGGATCTAGTGTATAATATGATAGCAAATATCATATGCTGGTTAAATTCATTGATTCACATTATCTGAAGGCAGAAAAATTTTCAATTCTGTAGATTTTGCACCGTGTTTCTGATTTATTTTCAGCAGTTTTGCATGTGAAAAAAACAATATTCTCTAAAGAGCAGGGAGGGATTCCTCACTTGGGACTAAACATATTACCTCAGCACTGAATGAGTTTTGTCTGCAGCAGCCCAGAAATTCAAATGAACTGGAATAGCTTTCTAAAAACCTGCTCTCTTTCACTTGGACTGCAGTTTTTGGCCTTCCTGGAGAGTCAATGCTAACATGGCCCAAGTGACTGAGCTAGTGCCTCTGCAATGTGTAAGGCTAGAGACCAGCCACACTGTGTCTACTGTAGTTCTAGGATCTTTACACCCAGATATCCATAAAAGCTCTGAAACCTTCCCACTGAATTTTATTTTTCAAAGACTTCTGAAGATGAAAACATGTTTCTGTTAGAATTGAAAGAATCAGCCTGACAAGATCTTAACAGAACAGAGCCTTTCACAGTAGAGCAAATAGGAAGAACAGGATATAACACCTTGAAGAGGGAATACATCAGAAAATAAATTGGTCTTCCCTCTCAATCTGATTTTCTTTAAACGGTAGAACTTCTGTCATCCATGTTTTGTGTGAACCTTATGTCTTTCCTGCAGAATAATTGTTATGACTCCCTTTTGGTACCAGGGAAATTTTAACAGCAATACCATAGCAAGTCATTACTAACCTCTCATTTCAGTTACCAAATATGCTACATCATAATTGTTATAATTAAAATCAAATCAGGTACATCAATTTAATTCATCACCTATGTTCTTGTCAGTCCCGGTTTGCTTACTCTCTCAAAGATGTAGTAATTTTAAAATAGATCTCATTAAATAGTGTGACTTTAACAGCTTTCTTCTGTCCTGAATTTCAGCTGGAATTCTGCACTAATATTTATTGCAGCCCATCTGGCCCCATCCTTTCTTCGTGCTTGCACATCATAACAAAGTAATTCTACATGCTTTTTCTTCATAACTCTTCAACCCTATGCTGCTTTTTTATTCATCTCTTTCCTTTTTCTGTCTCACACTGTAAATTAACAGTCACTTTTAGTTGTTTCTAGTGCCTAGCAATATATTTCTCACGTTTTCTTCAGAACATGCCTACTGTGATAGGAACTGAAGTACTCATTTCTATACCAGATTTTGAAACAGGTAAGCTGTGTGCTACCTGCCAAATCTACTTTTTAAGAAAGACATCGGCATATTTGGCAGGCATTTTCATTCTGTAAGACACTCAAACAGTTTTTCCAACGGTTTTTAAACTGTCTTGTGCAAAAATTAACTAACTTTACCTTACGAACTACTTTGCTTTATCAAAAATGGTCTGTACTAAAGTTTTAAATATTTGTATTAGTCCCCTTGAGGTTATGCAACTAATCTATATATTACATGTTAATTCCCTTCGTGGAAAAGAATCGGAATGTGTCCTTTTATTTCCAGATGTCACAAAATAAGCCTTTTCAGGTCTTTGGACTCTGTGGAAGCTGGAGTTGCTTGCTATTATTGCATAGACTTTAAACTGTTTTGTCTTGTGTTTTTTTCAGGAATCCTCACATTGTGTTGAATATTGATCTTGCACCTACAATTCTAGATATTGCTGGATTGGATATTCCATCTGATATGGATGGTAAATCCATTCTAAAGCTGCTGGATTCTGAGAGACCGGTAAATAGGTAAGAAATGAAAATGTTGCATGGAACCATGCATCTGTTTGTACGAGAGACTGAACAAGTGTTCAGCAGCATGCAGAAAATTTAAAGGAAAATATAATAAAATCACCATCTATCTGAGTACATCATTCACTGGAAAGTCTGAAGACTATTTGACATATACAGCTCACTTCAGTTATTTTCATTTTGGCATGTTCATATTCTAGATGTATGGCATGCATGGCACCTGTACATACTAAATGTAGTCTATGTAGAAGTGAGAGGGCTACACATGAAGGTCTTTGGCTACGTAAGTTATATATTTAAATGTCTTCACGGCATCATTTGTAGCAAAGTATTTCATATTGAATATTTATGAGTAAAATAATTGAAGGCAATGGTTGCGTATCAGACTATAATATAAAGGCAGGCTAGCACTAAAAACTGTGGTTTTTATTTAAGACTTTCCATCAGTACTTTCATTGGAAAAAGACCGAGGAAGAGAATTAGACTTGATGGAGAATGCTTGGAAGAGAAAATCAGCAGAAAAAGGGAAGGAGAACTATTTGCTTTACAAGTACCTGGGTGGAGGGAAAGGGGGAATGGAGCAGATGCTTTAGAATAGGATACTTTTTGGGTAGATGCAGGGTAAGAGCCCAAATATGAGTCAGGAAGTCCCGATTTAATTTGTGATCCTTTGTGAACAAAGAAAATTCAGTTAATCTCTTGTCTTCAACACGCTTATGTTGAAGAAATTGTCTTGTGAATTTAGTTCCTGTGGGAGAAATATATCCTGTGCTTTTCAGTGGAGAGGCATATGTTCCTGCTTCATAGAGCTGGATGTCCTCTTGTGCAGTTATGTGGCACGTTTCTTGTTGGAATTAGGGGTGGGACAGAAAACTGGGGCAGAACTTGGTTACTGGTTTTGTGGGAATTGCATCTTCCTCTCCTCGTTTCCTCCTAGGTTTCATTTAAAGAAAAAGATGAAGGTATGGAGAGACTCGTTCCTTGTGGAAAGAGGGTAAGGAAAGTGTTAATCACAAAGCCCAGTCTTTTTAAATAGAAGGATATTGAATAGCTAAAGCCAAAGCAGCACTCTGCTGCAGACTAAAGCCATTTAGCTGTGCCAGCAGGGACACAGCTGCAGTATGCCTAATGCCAGTGATTGTGCGATTGTAGGGAATGGATGGCCTCTGCCTACAGCCTGCATAAATGTGCTCTTGTGCTGGGGGAAGGGGAGTTTACTTGGATTGAGAGACAGGAAGGCATCCCAATTTGCTCTCAGCTGCTGTCCTCCAATCCTCCTGCTTGTATCATGGGATTATGAACAACCCTTCCTCTCTGCATCTTCATCTGCTGGCCATTCCCTCTGCACCTCTGCCTTAGTACATAAAAGGGGGCAAGAGGGGTTTCCAAGGTGCAGCCCTGTAGAATGTGATGTGGTCTCTCTGTATTGACAGTTGTCACTGCCTATCACTCAGGCAAGTAACAGAGTGTCTTGACTTCATATGTTTTTGTATGCTCCCTGAGAGCAGGACATGAATAACTTCTGTGTTATTGGACAGGCTAAATGCTAGTTTCCACTGGACTGTTACGTTTTGGCTACCAGAGGTGCTATGGACATGGAAAATAACTACTCCTCTGAGTCTTTTCAGCTAACTGTATTTGTGTGTTGGAGTTAATATTAACGTAAGAATAAGTTTTTTTTTCTTTTCCAGTAAACTGCTGCATAAAAGGGAGAATGAGAAGGTAGATGCCCAAGAAGAAAACTTTCTACCCAAACACCAGCGTGTAAAAGACCTCTGTCAGCGAGCTGAGTATCAAACAGCTTGTGAACAGCTTGGCCAGGTAGGGCATTGTTACCCCTGACTGCAATTAAGCAGTAGTAATTGGGCTAAGCTCAACACCTTCACTGTGTCAATGTTCTTCACCTCATCATCGATGCCAGTGTATAAATCAAATGGCTCGTTCTGTGACCTTTACTCAAATCTTTATTACAGCATTTATGAGATTGACTCTCAGTCAGGAAATTGCTGATTCAAGTGTTCTGAATTGATTCCTGACTACCACTAAGAAAACCGCCTAGGCTGTTTTAAAGTTTTATCTCCCAAAGAGAATGTGGTTTGGGATTCATTAGTGCTGAGAAGCTACAATGTACATTACAGATTGGCCTTTTTAAATACATACAGCTTGCTTTGCTTCAAATTCTCTCTTTAATTCTTTAATTCATTTTCTTGTTGTTACTTGGAATTACATATAGTAATGGGAAGCTAAAATTCTGTTAACACAGTATATCCCTCCTCTTAACAAAAATACACCGGGAAAATGCACATGCAGTTATGTGTGTATATGGGCATAAAGCTCATTGACTGGGTGTCATTTCCCTTGTTGCATAATTGTTTTGGGCAGATATGACCATATGCTCACTTTAGAGACAAGTTACATAGAAGAAATTAATGGAAAAGAAATCAGGGTAGTATCAATACATGGTCTTGACATACACAGGAGAGGATTTTGTGAATTTTTCTGGGCAGTGCAAAAGCAAAGCATGGCTATCTCCAGAGAATTCACCACTCTTGGCAAAATTGACTCTGTGTCATTGCTCTCTCATTCAAGTGTGGGCCAGAGAACCCCTTTCCAAGGACTGTAATACATTCTGTGGACAAAGGGGTGAAGGTAAATGGGTCCACATGCTAATGTGTCTGTTATCACACTGGCATTACCTCATATTCCAGCAGCCCAGAGGGCTGTCAGGATGAGTTAGTCTGTGGAATATAACTGTTCTTGCAGACGTGATATGAATGACTTACCAAGCAATAGTCAGTAATGGGCTACTTAGGCTGCAGTGGTTAATTTTTTTACCGTCAAAGGCCAGACTCCATACTTCTGGCTAAACTGATCGTGTAGGTCAGTGCATCTGTGAAACGAGTCTATTGTTCCTTAGGTGTTTGGATCCAATTTATATATATAAGAATTTTTCAGATGTTCTTTTCCTCCCGTGGCTAATATGTCAGATTTAGTACACAGAGCAATTATAATGTTCTGTATTGTAAAAATACTAAACTTAAAGGAATACTATATGCAGTAATTTATTGTCATCAGAAGTCTTGAGCTGAAATTTTAACTGAATGGGAACAAGCCATTGTTTTATGAATTTGCAGTGTTGTTTGAGGAACTTGAAGAAAAGTTATTTTTTTCTACTACAACATTATCCAGTAAGTAGGATGGGGAAATACAGCTTTTCCTCCCCCATCACTATTTTCTCTTCAAGAGAAGTATAAAATGTCAACTCCAGAGTCAAAATTACCAATAAATTCTGCAGTACAGATGTGCTAATAAGAGATACTTGTGCTGCATCCTCATTGTCAGGAGACAGAGCGGAGAAGAATTGTTTTGAGCAGTTCGGTCAGGCATAATAGGAAGTGATAGGATGAAATTGAGCAAAAAAAAGAAATTTATGTTGGACATCAGAAAAAATTGCCAAACAATCAAGTCAATTAAAATCTGTGAAGGGCTTTCAGGGTATTCTCAATCCTTCTAACCTCTACTCTAGAGAATATGTCCTAGTAGTCTATCTTAGTAGTCTATCTAGGCAACAGGAATGCTGGGAGATGAATGTGCTTATTTGAGGATAAATTGTGTCTAAATATGGGTGCACCCAAAATGCCTTTAGAGTGAAGGAAGTCTAACTTCTCAAATGACAAATGGGTGTTGTCTGTTTGCTGGTGCTGTTCATAGCTCGGCACAATAAGTAGAATGAGCCCAAGCTAATAACATACCACTGCCTTGGGGAGTTGATGTTATGCACTGTTATGCAGTGGTTATTTAGCAGATGTCTTCTGATCCTGCAGGACACTATATAACAGTACTTGGAGTACTTGGAGTGTTCAGTATGAAAAGTGAATTTTCATATTCTAATGCAAAGATAAATACCCATCTGGGTCAGAATTAGTTGAAAGCTTGCTGAAGTCATTGGAACTCTTTCTTTTGACTTAAACAAGTTTTGGCAACCTGTTATTTCATGTGCAGAGAAATCTAAACAGTCCCAGGGAATCTGAAGTGTGAGCAGGAGACAAGAAGCACAAATGGAGATCAAAGACTCAGAAGCGGAGTGAAGGATAAGAGACAAGGGCAGAGCTTAAGGAGAGGTAGAGAAAGGAGAGGTAAATAAAGCTTTGAATATGAAATAGAGAATTTGAAATTCTGCTTTGTGAGCATGCAAGTTTGTGAATACAGGTCTATTGCCACAAAGTGATTTTTGCAAATCTCTGTCACCCTCCTTAACCCATATTTGTTTTGATAAGGTCATGGAGGAGAGGCTATTCATAATGTCTAAAACCTTGTTCCACAGTCCACTATGTGGAATTTTTTTGGCATCACTAATATATGTAAATTCTTCTGAGAGCAATGGGAATCTGTGTGTTGCCATGTTTTCTTTTCCAGTTATTAGGGTTTGATGTGTGATAGTTATTTGCATCCAACAAAGGGTGACTGTAGAATCAGATGAAAGAGCAGCTCAGCGTTTATATTCTCACGTTACATGGCATACCAGTGATGAAAACTATACTGAGCAGTGTGTGTCTTCCTTGGCAGTTCAGAAAAGGCACCTCTACATCATATTCCTGATTCCACCACAATCATTATTAGTGCCAAGAGAGGAGCAATAGAAAAAAAAATTGCTTATATTTTCTCCTTCTTCTGAGGCCACTGTAGCTTGAGGTTGTATCGACCAGACCTAGGAAACAGTGTCAGTTTTTGGAAGGAATCTTTTTAAAAATTGGATCCAAAACGTTCTTCCTGTCTCTTTTGGTTTACTGGTACTTTTGTCGTTAGCAGGGATATACCGAGGTTATGAAAGAATTTCTAATGTAATTTAGGTAGATCTGCACTGCAGTCATTCAGCAGTGGGGCCTGTTAATGCATACAATGTGCCCTTCAGCAAAGTCTTTGAGATGTTTTCACTGTAGCATACAGCTGCACCAAAATCTAAAGGATTTTTTCCAGTTCACCTGGAGGGGAAAAATGAGCATCAATCTCTTGACAAGAGATGAAAGAAATAGACGAAAAATATTTTCTGGCCACACATCAGAGTACTTGCAATAATTCTCATCATGGCATTGAACTTGCCCTCTGTTGAAACTTCATTTTTCATGTATTGCAATGTACTTAGAGCATAGAACTCTACTGAGCAGAAAATGCAGTTTGTTTATATATTTTCAAAAATTACATTCAGATGAAATGGGAAGCAGCAACAAACATTTTTACATCTCTTTTAGTTGTATAAGAAAGTATTGCTTATTCTAGTAAAATTACTTTTAGTTCAAACCTCAGTCTGTACATACATCAATTAGGCATTTATAAAAGTAAGAGAGGAATTTATTCTTTAGATATTAATTTGTTACTGAATCTAGGTAAATATGTACTGCTTTACAGATGAAAATAGTCCTGCAAAAATCTTATTGTCAGTATCTCTCCTTGATTAACCAATTCATTGTGCTGTAAGTTAAGCTGGATTTATCTGCATCAGAGCGAGGCTTGGGCTGTACAGGAGGCTGAACACAGATACAGCTCAGGAGACTTGGCATCCAGGTGTCTGAGGAAATCAGTAGGCACACCATAAAATGGCTTATTGTAAATGAGAGGTTCTGCCCCAGTGATAGGTAAATGTGCTGTTAATGGCCACTTCACTTTTGACTCCTATTAAAGTCTGATAATAAAAGCACAGTGATTTTGTTTTCTTACATGCATAATACATGCTAATACATGCATACCTGCAAACAATGGAATGAATGTCAATAGTAAATATAGGCTTTGTTGTCCCAGCCTTTGCACACCTTGCTATCCAAACTGAAGTGGCTGAGTCTCCCTCATAGAGCTGCAGGCTGCTGTAAAATAGCATCTTCCCTGGAAGATGCTGCTGTTTTTATTTCTGTTCTTTTATTTGGAAAATTCTCAATATTCCAGTGAGTCCCGGAGGAACTGGCTTACAGGATTTTGTAATAGGGAAGAAGAGGAACGTTTCTCAAGACTCAACAAGAAGCTGAGTGTTTCTGAGAAACTTTTTTTAAAGCCGGAGCAACTGCTGCTGTAAGAGGTTTTTTATGTGTCTCTAAGCCTCTGTAGGTAGCAAAGTGTTGATAAATTATGGAGTAGGTGAAATCATTTTGTGGAAGTGAGTGGAACTTCTGTGCCAGGTTGAAGGCAGCTAAACTCCCCTGCCCTTGGTACAGCTCTGACAGCAGCATGAAGGAGCTGTGAGCAAGTTACTTCAAGGTTTTGAGTATCAGAGTGAATTGGAGATCAGGACGTCTAGTATTTTCTCTAGTTTGAGTGTGAGAGGGAGGGGTTTCGCACTTCAGACATCCAGTGCAGCGCACCCTTACAAGTCAGGCGGAAATGTGTTGAAGGGGGAAGGGGCGGGCGGGGAGAAGCTATTAAGAAAACCACTCAAGATGGAGATAAACTCGTGCAGCTGAGGACTTCCACAGCCCATCTGACCCTTTGAAAAGTCACTGAAGAGAAACAGGCGCTTTAGTAGAGCAATCCTGGGAAGAAACACTTCATCCCTGGAGGAGTTCAAGGACAGGTTGGATGGAGCTCTGAACAACCTGATCTGGTGAAAGGTGTCCCCCTCCATATGGCAGGGGAGTGGAACGAGATGTTCTTTAAGGTCCCTTCCAAGCCAAGCCAGTATATGATTCTACCCGGAGAACTTCCATAAAGCTGGAAGGTTTTGGTCCCACTGTGCTGAGAGTTATATAAGACTCTCAGGATTAGGATATGGCTTGAATGTCCTTGGTTTATGCTGCAGTTATGCTTCTGAAAGTTGTCACTTGCCACCTTCATGTTTTTAGCTGTAGTATTGATTTTTAAAAGAAATTTCAATTGTTCTGCCTCCAAGAGGCAAAATCAGGAACAAATGCAATGTTATTCTGAAGTCTTGCTGTTTTGTCTGAAAATAAAATCTTACAAAAATCTGGTTTGATAATAGGTGATAGATGAGCCCCATTTTACTACAATGAATATCTGATAAATTGCTGGAGCTGGCCATGAGACAGACCACAGTTGGGACAGATTTTTAATAACCAAATTTTTCTTCCAGAAATGGCAGTGTGTGGAAGATGCCAGTGGAAAACTCAAGCTGCACAAGTGCAAGGGAATGGCAGACTTGGCAGCTACAAGCAAAGGCAAAGGCACCTCCAGTATTTTGCCCAAGTATTACAACAGCAACAGTGAAAAGTGCAATTGTGAAGAGAATGAATACAAGCTGAGCCACAACAGACAGAGAAAGAAACTCTTCTCCAAGAAAAGTAAGCAAACCCATTGCATCTTCTGTCTCTGCCTTAGAAAGCTGTTGTTTGCTAACTCACATAATTGTCTTGACAATCATAGGCATTGAATTGTATTAGCATATTTCCTATGTATCTCAACTACGAAACAGCATGTCTCATATTGGACAATCAGAGTTGAGAATATCTGGCTGTAGGAAGAATGTTTTGTTCTGGGAAATGCAATGCCCATGCTGAAAAGGCAAATTGCAGACAGTGACATAGGCTGTGGAACATGAACAGTGTTATACAGCAAATACTTCAATTTTCAGTAGCTCCTGCAATGCTTGGAACTGCTACTTCAGTAATTTATTTTCAATACGGATGTGTATACTTTGTTATTGAAGCTGCTCGCTTCTAACGTCCTTTTCTTCTGCTCAGTCAGCAGAGACAAGGCTGACTTTTAATCAGACATAACAGCCAAAGGGGATGACTGGTTTCCTTGGCACAGGTTAGTGCTTTTTCAGAAAGCCCATTTTACTGACTCTGTTAAATCTTAGTCAGACTAACATCTATATTTGAAGTATATACTTTAATTATAGATTAGAGGTAAACAGCAACACGGAATTATTAGTTACTTGTAATGTTTCTTTCATCTCACTCCACAAATACAGAGCCTTAATAATTTAGCAGATTAGTCTTTTTATATCATGGCACAAACTTGAAACACAGAGTTTAAATTTATTTTCTCCCATTATATTTGTCTTGCAAGCTGATTAGTAGTTACTAAGCAAAGTCTGAATTGAAAAAAAAAATTAGTGGTTCCATCAACTATACTCGATGTTTAAATATGTACTACAGCCAACAATCTGTAAAGAACACTAGAATTTGTACTTATTTAACTAATTTTTTTTAAGTCACAGAAGGAATTAAGTCATGGGGAATCAACAGCAGTAGATGGAAGGCACTTAATGAGGACAGGAAAACAATTAAAGTGAGGGCAATGTAATGCTATCTAGTACTTCTCATTGTTGCTTTCTAAACATTACCTAATTTTCACAACATCCAAAGGAGGTGGTTAAGTGTATAATTATCTTTAGTTTATGTATGTAGAAAGTTAAGGTAAAAAAAAAGTGAAACTTTCTCCCTCTCACAGAGGGATCAGAATGGTGCTTTTCCCCTGTGTTCTGCTCAGATGAGACAGAGTTTATACTACACCCTTCAGCTCATTAGCCTCTTTGAACCTTAAGGCATAAACTTCAGCAACACAAAACATAGCCATTGCTTGTGTCTAAAGTAAAGTATTTGCCTCCACAGATTATTCCCTCTTCCCACATCTGGGGTGTGCTGTACAGGGAAGAGGTTAGCTTGGACCTATTGACAGAGACCTTTTCATTGGTGTTGGCTATTCTTCTACATGCACTTATCTAATAAATCACACACCAAATGTAAGTGAGCCCAAAGCTGTACAAGTCAAGGTGACATACCAAGTTTTTTCTAAATAGCTTATGTGGAAAACTGTCTCACTGGACTACAGTTAGTTAAGAGAGTCACCTGGATACTCATGATGTGTATTTGCGTTTTTATGACCTGTTCTGTGAGACTTGGGATAAAGTGTGGTCTGTGCTGGTTTGCATAATTGTTAGGGCACCTTTGGCGTCTGCTACTCAGAATTTGATGAGTGCATGAGATTGCATTGCAGCCCTGCTTGAATGCCAGTAAATGCTATTCATTAGTTTGAACCACTGCCAAACAGAAAATACGAGTTTCTAACTGCACTGAGGGTCATGTCCACATTAATGCAGTAGTTCCAAGCAGTAGCAAAGTTTTGAAAGAAATGCCCTGATCACTCATTTCTGTTGTGCATAACAGAGATAGATTTGCAAAAGGTCATTTTATTGCATTCCAATCTACAGTCATTTGCAGAGAAGCAGAATGGATGCCCTGCATCTAGGGTGCATCAAGCATGTTGTAAACCCTAATAGGGTATAAAGATTGGTCTTTCAGAAAGATTGAAATCAGTTACGTATAGTGAGAACAGATGGTCTAAAAGACCAGACTAAATTGCTGGTACAGAGGCTGGAGCACCAGACATTTTGATAAAATAATTAACATTCTAGTGTAGCCGTGGTTTAGAATGCATTTTCAGGTGCACCAGTGCATTTAGCAGGCAACTGCATTTTCTAAATTGAGTAAAGTCAGGTTCACAACAGGGCCGTGTCATATATGTGCGATTTGGACAATGTAAAAATACAGAACTTGGCTGTAAAGCACTTAAGCGCCAGAAACCCATAAACATGAACATTTGGTATGTCTGGGTTTAGATATCTGGAGTGTTTCCCTTTTTGTCCTCTTTATTTCTTTAGTATGCTCTTGTTTTTATAAGAAAGATCAAACAGAGCTTTGCAGTAGGTGGAAAGTTTAAATAATGAGCTCTCAAAATCATTGGCTGTGTTGTGGCCTATTATGTTTTTCTTGCTGTGGATTTGATCTCTTCTTCCTGTGATGAGCGAGTGTATGTGATTAAAGGAATTCTTGAGCTGCATGTAGGAAAATGATGATAGGCCACACTGAATAGTAAAGAAACAGAAATGTGTACAAAGAGGCTAGTGCATTTTTATTCAAATTTCCCTGACAGTCATTTTACTTTTGAGGTGGTATCAATGCTGGATCAAAATGACATTTTTAATAACATTATTTGTTACTAAAAATAAAAAGTCCATTACTTTACAGATAATGCATTTGAAGTGGCAATTGTGAGAATGGGATATAAGAAAGTACCTCTAAACTTAATCCATATTTCTAGACACTAGAGATATTTTTTTAAAAATGTCTTTACAGGGCCCAGTTTTACTTTCTGTTATCAAAAAGAAAACCAAAAAACCTCTTTTGTCTACCAAATGTAAAATACATAGACATTAGTGGAAAACTTTGTTCCTTTCAGGTTCCAGTGAAGACAAACATGCAGATCAAGTGGTGCAACACCAGCTGGATAATTTGGGCTCTGAAAGCAGTTGACTTTCTTGGCTTAAATTCCTCTGGACTCCATTTTGCAACTCTATTTTGCGGTTGCAACTTCTTAGCAATACCATCTCTAAGACAGCTGGTTGCTGTAGTAGTTGAGGAAGAGAGGCATCGGATTCAGAGAGCTTACCAAAGCCAGACTTTAGTAACCTGAAGAAAGGAGCATAGGTGTTTTTGGCCAAATATTTAACTGCCCTGGATTGGCTGTTTGTAGGCTGTGTACAGAGGTAAATAGATTGGAGAGTAAAACCTGGGGGAAGATTGACTAATAAGTAATTAAACATTAGTATTTATGCCTGCAGTTCACTTAGCAGATCGGAGCACACAGTACAAATGTGTATTGATCTTATTAAATATTTTAGCCACTTCAGAATTTGATACTAATCACAGCACTGAGTCAGCACTGTGGGTAACATGTTAGGATAAAGCAATAGAAGCAGTCCTTTATGAGGTGCCTCGCTCCACACCAATTAATTGGTGCTAAGGCTGTTAGTTTGGCTGCAAAGGGAGGAGTAACCTGGCTCCTAGCTGTTCAGGGACATGTAGTTGATGGTTTCCTGCGGCCATCTACGGAGGTCCAGCAGGCTGGATTGGTGTATTAGACTTGAAAGGAAGATTAATTGTTAGTTGGCTGTGCTGAACAAGATAAAATGAAGATATGATTAAAGAAATGGGAGTTTATACTTTAAATCTCATTGGTATGGGTGTAGCTTTTTAGAACTTCTTCCTACCTTGGAAAAGATGATAGTTTCTGTCTCATTTTTTCAAACATTTCCTGAATGGGTGCCTGAAATAGGGCTAGTCTTTTGTTGCTTTTTTTATCCCTTCAGCTGTGATTCACCTGGCTTAATATCAGCAGTAAACTTTGAACTATGCGTGGAAAATGTGCAAAACCAGACAATCCAGCTGGTATTCTGCTTTCTCTGTGTGGTGCTGACAAAAATATCATGCTTGGCCAAGTTTCAGATGGGAGGAGATGTTTATTCTGCTTCCCACAGACTACAAAATGACTTTTGAGACTGTGCAATCTATCTGAAATGAATTTAAGGCTTATTGAAAAAAGTCATTCTGCATTAATGCCAGAGCGTGACAGTTGAGGTACTTTTTTGTCAATTTTGGTTGTTCAACCTCCAGTTCCATATTTTCTTTTCCGCCTGCTTATTTTGCTGGAGAGATTATCCCACTGAAGAAGCTGGCCTTTCTGTGGAGCATGGGATGGCAAGAAGGATCGATCTCATTTGGCACATTGGTTGAATTTTGCCTATATCAGATTGCAGAGGGAAGTCCCATCTCATGAGGTGTGCTGTGTGTTTGTCTCTTTAAATGAGAAGTGACCAAAGGATCTGAGGGACTCAGTTGTTTTCAGTAATGTCTGTGGTGACTCCAAGCCTCATATACAGAGTAAAGCCTCAGGCTCCCCCAGGGCAGAGAGCACCAGAGAGTCTGTGATACCTAGGTTGTACTTTTTTCTCAAGGAATGAGATGATTGTGTCTAATGAGTGACTCTCAGCAGTCACTGGTAGTGAGCAGGAAATACAGTCAGGGATGGACCCCATCATACAGCAGGGAAGTTTAAATGTAGGTTTAGATTTCATAACTATGTTCTCTTTTTGCCATTCCAGACCAAACAGAAGAGGAGTTCTGGGGATTTGGGCTTGGAACAGAGAATTTTGGAAAATTGTAATAGGGAAAAGATCAATGAGAATCTCGTACTGCACAGTGGCAATTCATAACAAATGTTTCATTTTGCTTTTGAGCTGCAAATGCAGAAGCAAAGTTTGAGGGAGTACATAGCACTGGAGGGTGGTGCTTCATGGAGAAAACTGACTGTCTGGGCTGCACATCAGGGAAAGAATTGCAAAGAAAAGAATTGCATGTGGATAAAAATAAAAATTCAAATACTAATCCCTTCCAAAAAATCAAGGATCTAGCCCTAGCCTTGAAGAATAGAACTGGGAAAAGGCTCAGGCTGAGCACTGCGAATACTGAGACAACTCCAAGAATGTGTTGCAGGAATCCTAGCTGGGAAGAACTGTATGATGGACAGCAGAAAAGCACAGAGAACTGTTCCCTGAGGGTGACTGGCTGTCATGACTGTCACAGTTAGTGCTTAAGGTGTGACTGCCATCTGGTGATTGTGGGGGAAGAGCAAGCATCCATT
The DNA here is from genome assembly GCF_012460135.2 of Molothrus ater. Taxonomy (NCBI): domain Eukaryota; kingdom Metazoa; phylum Chordata; class Aves; order Passeriformes; family Icteridae; genus Molothrus; species Molothrus ater. Next base: position 15,193,343 of record NC_050494.2, read on the forward strand.
TGAACGAGCTATTTGTTCTCACTGGTGCTGGACTGCAGCATTTTTTTTCCCCTTTGCCATTCTTTTGTATTTGCCTTGTACCTGCCCTCTCATGCTCTGAGGTATCCACCCACCCACTGGTACTTCCATCCATGCCAAAGTTAAGGAAGCAGCAGTTCACAGGAGAACTGCAACAAACGCTGTCATCCCGTTAATTCCAAACAGCGCACTATGGGCTGGGGTTTTCCTCCCAAGAGCCACAGAGAGGAGCAAATTGTAACATGCAGTTTCTGTTGCTCTTCCACTTTTTCCATGCAGAATTCAAACCAAGCTATGTCCGGAATCGCTCTATCCGTTCTGTATCTGTTCAGCTGGATGGAGCTGCCTATCACCTGGTTTTAGAGGATGGGTACCAGCCCATCTTACCAAGAAACATCACCAAGCGGCACAAGGTGCAGAGGGCTGCTTTCCACCAGGAGGAAGGTGGAGACATGGGGGAATATAGTGGGACTGGTAGCATTGCAGAGGACACAGTCCCTAATCTGATCAAAGTGACCCACAGGTAAGTGCTCATGCTAGGTTTTTAAAAGCTTTTGCTCCTTAAGTGACTGCTCTTTTCATAAATGTGTGGGTTGAAGTGTGTGCTAAGCATATTGCATCCCTTTTGGATACCCAGTCTAGCCTCACTAAAATTCTTGTTCCATTTGTACAATAGTCTTAAGTTTTGTTTTAGTTTTGTCAGTGCAGAGGGGCATGAAGCTCCTGAAGAGCTGCAGCAGTGCTTTTGTCTTCTGCATTGGGTGGAGACGGTAGCCACTCTTCAGTGCATATGTTTCCAGTGAGAACAAGCAAAACTGTTGGCAACAGGGGTGTTAAACCTGCATGAAACCAGGAGAGGCCATACTCCTGCAAATGAGTGTGCAGCGGGGTAACCTGGCCTGGCTGGAGACTGAAGGCCCTGACTGGAGCATGAACTGGTTTTGTGTCACTGATTGCTTTGTACAGAGTTTTCTGTAATCAGTGCTAGGAGAGGAAAATCTGTATTATGAATGAAGTTGGATGGATCAGAAGCATTGGGAAATGGAACATACTGAGAGAGAGGGGAGGCAATTGTCTGACCACTCTAACAGCTAAAAATAACTTCCTCGGTGGTGAATCTAGGGACTGATAATGTCTCTTCAGCTGTACTTTAATTCATTTATCACCATTTCCATTTGTGAGCTATCAGAAAATCCACCAATCATTATTGATTACATGTTTTATATTGTTTAATGACTAGCTCATATAAACGTGCAGGAGCCAGGTGGCTGCTCTTGATATCTGTATTTTCCATTTGCCTTCTGTTCACAGAAGTGAATTAGAAACTCACCAATATGTGGAAATGTAGGCATCAGAGAATTGTGCCCTCTCTTCCCAGCTCTCGTGAATGTGCAGGACTCATAAATCACTGGTTTTTTCTTCTGGAACAAATTAAGTTTACTTTTGCTGCCTTAGTGGGTGAATCCCAGATTTTTACAAGAACTGTCAGGAAGGTTGTACATTATTCATGAGACTTCCCTAACAGAAAAGAAGGCTGTGGGACAACATGCACGGGGTAGTTTAAAGAAAATAAAGGAACACTGCAGATATTCATCTTTAATTTAAACAAGCATTCAGAAATGGCTGCATGGTATTCAACCCCTAATAAACTTTCCAGGTAAATCTGTCAAGTAGTGGTTTTTTGTTTTCTTCTTTATTAAATAATTTTAAAAACTGGATTTCACTAGAAGTTAGTGAAACATAAAGATTTTATATTGTCAGAGGGTGTTTTGCTTTCAAAGTGAAGGAGATACCCTTGAAAGATTTTATCACTTTTGTAGAAAATAGTAAAACTTCTTTGTTTCTGTTTTGTTTTTTTGAGTTTTTTCTCTTTTCTTTATGGTGTAGTAATGCATCTTACCTTGCGACTACCCCTGCATCACTTAATTATGCATCGAGAAATTGCTTCTGAGTAATGCTTTCAATGCTTGCTAGTTAGTAATGATTATTTATGCAGAAAGTCTAATGAATAAGCAAGAATTCTGTGTAGCATGATTTACATACAGAAATGAAACAGTCAACAGGTTCTGCTTGATAGAAATATTCTCATTGAATTTTTCTACTTAAAAATTTCCATGGCAACTCCAACCCAGACTTCCTTCCTGGTTCAGAGCACACTAGTATTTTCTTGAATGAACATTGTTTTTTGAATTCTGTATGTCATTTCCAGTCCGTGGTCTTTTTGTCCTGGAGCTGTGTTATGAAGAGCAGCTGTTTGCATTGCTCGGTGTGTGTGTGTATCCACTGTAATAATAAACACTGTTTGCTTTTCCATGCCAAGGTGCTCTATCCTGGAGAATGATACCGTTCAGTGTGACACAGATCTGTACAGGTCACTGCAAGCTTGGAAGGACCACAAACTTCATATTGACCATGAGGTCAGTGATGTTTTCCGCGTGTGATTTTAGCATTGTTTTCTGTGGGGTGATAGGATCATGCTGACTATCTGTGTCTGCCTCTGGGTGTCTTTTTCCCTCCATGGAACCTTGTGAATTTGCTGGCTAATTTCAGAATAGACATTTCAGAAATAATTAAATTATTACAAGTTTGTGAAGACAAGATGCTGAGGAGGACAGAACTGCAACTGAAAGCACAGCTGAGAAATGTCATGTGCCTTATGAGGCAAGTAAGACTTAAAGCTGTCCCTATCCTGGGAAAAAAAATAATCTGGATCTTTTTATCATCTTAGTAGTCCTGTTCCCCAGTGGGGAACCTCTCAAAACAGTCCTTCAGTATCAAATATAAAGGCCCAAGGAAAAGTGAGCTTCATTAGTTTTGGTGCTTCTAGAATTAATTTCTTTCACTTGCTACTGCTTTTCTTAACCTTGCACTTTTGAGTTGAATTTTTTCATAGGATTGTGTATATGGAGAACTTAGAGGTAATTTGCTGTATGAAATTTGCCAGTAAGACTTTATCTGACATTTTTGTCACTAAGATTAGCTCAAACCCTTCATGTGTATTGTATATGAAAGAGGGTCAAAGGACCAGGTAAGGATGGAACAAATGCCAGAGAGAAGCATAAGGGATGGACATCCTGTAATCTCTTACCAAATTACATAAATTCACAGTAAAGTTCTATGTAAGAACTTCTTGGTCCCCTTTTCTTGTAAAGATTGACACACAGGGCAAATACTTAAAAACTTACTATTCTGCTAAGATTAAAAAAGGGCAATTTTAATATTACCACGGTCCTGTAATTGTTTTTTCTTCAGAAAATGTAGCCAATATGGAGTGTCAAAGGAAATGAGAACGCACTTCTGTCCAATTGTGTTCCTGATTTAGGGTCACAGGGCTGGGTTCTTTGTCCATTTTCCTTGAACACTCTGTCCTGTCTCTGCTTCTACTACACCTATGGTTACTGATGGCCAACAACAGTTCTGCAGAGACTGTTGTTCACATTAGATTACTTTGATTTTTCTGCTGTGCAGAGGCCTGCAATACCCGAGTGGAAATGGGCCATGTTGTATGTAAGCCAGACTGAGCAAAAGCAGGAGTTTCATTTAGTGACAAAAGGCAGTTAAAAATAAACCTCAGGGGTGGCACAATTAACTGCTGATTGCTGTCCCATGTGTCCAGACACTGCTAAAGCCTGCTATGCAAAGTGACAGAACCTTGCTGCTTTCCTTCTTCAAAACCTCTGAAGAGGGGATTTCAGATCACTCCTGCCCTATCCTCTTCCCAGTGTCAGAACACACTGAATTGTAATGACTTTGTTTTCCTTTGAGCAGCCTTTCTCCCCTTGTGAATGTGCTGTAGAGAGGCAAAACCAGAGTGGATGCAGGAGTGTCTGTCTACCTGCAACTGTGTGTCCCCTCATTCCCACAGCAAAGCATTCTGCTTTCAGAGTCAAGAATCAGAGCAGGCAAACTGAGCCAGCTTCCTCCTGCTGTAGTTTCCTTCTGGAAAGCAAGATAATTTGAAAATGCTTGTTAGTGGTGAGAGCCACGGAAGGTACTGAAGAGGAAGCTCTTGGTGACAGTAAAATGAGTTTGAGAAGGTTAGAATAGCACTAAATCATGCTGGTTTTTTTCAAACTCTGTCTTTGTGCCTTTTTTTTTTTAGATTGAAACTTTGCAAAATAAAATAAAAAACCTGAGGGAGGTGAGAGGTCATCTAAAGAAGAAGCGACCTGAAGAGTGTGATTGTAACAAGCTAAGGTATTTTTTGGTGTACTTCTGAATAATTATTTGTAGTGTGCAACTGTAACTGATGTATCAGATCTCACCGATCTGATTTATCAGATCTCACAGGAGAGATCAGGATCTTGTTTGTTCAGTGGTTGTGCTGACTGTACTCTGTGTACACATTCAGGGGAAGTGTCCACAGGCTGCTGCACAAGTACAAGGCCCACTGTCTGCCAGGCAGGAGTTTAATTGGACAATTGAGCTCTTGCTCTGCAAATAAGCACAACAGAAAATCTTCCAAAATCAAAAGGTAACCCAAACAGAATTTGCCCCTGAGAAAAGCTGTTCGGAAGGAGACCCAGGAGCACGTTCTCCTGCTCATGGTGGTGACAGAGCCAGCTCTGAGGCTGCTGAGAGCCAGGTGTCACTGAGAGTACTGCAGCCACAGTGGCAGAATGGTATGAGTATCAACCAAAAAAAGAAAGCTGTATCTGAATGGAGTCATAACTGCCTGGCAGCTGTGCTTTAGCTGCGCCTAAAGCACCTGTTACCAAGTAGACTCTGTGAGAGCGTGTGGATAAAACTTCTCTATCCTATTGGTGTCACAGAATGCCTTTTTGAACATGCTGAAAACCTCGGAGGTGCACGCACTCTACAGATAGGATGTTTATAATTGTTGTGGACTGTGGATGTGGCCTGTGTGCATCCTGCAACATCGTTTCAGCAGCAGATCCACTAAAATATTGAGAGCATCAATTTCTTGGGTTATGGGAGCCCATGTCAAAAACTGCTTAAGATGTATTATTCTAGATGGTAACCAGACAGAAAGTTTATATTGGTTTATAATCCACTGCTTTCAAAACTGATTAACTGCGTTTACATAAACTGAGTTTACTTAATATGTACTGTCAAGATTAAGTTATTTTTGGTGAATGTTTTATAGAAAATGTAAAACATGTTTATTTTCAGACTGATACACTTTTATTTGTGCGTAGCATGATTGAGATGATTAAACCCACTGAAATCCAAGAGATTAATCATCTGAGTTACATATGGTCAAGTGTTTGTATTGCAATTGCTTTGATTTAGCGTTTAGAATTAGTTGATGAAATGCCCAGCATCCGTGCAAGATTAAAAAATTGACTGAAGAAGATAGTTCTTAAATAATCTTATTTTGTTAATTTGTTACACTAATAGAACTTACAAAAGCTCCCAAAAGTTTTAAGAATTTAAAAGATTTATTTTGAAGGAGATTTTAATCTGGCATCTAATTGAATTCAGATGTACTGTTTAGAAAACAACAGTTATTAAACTAAGTTTGTGTTTACTGATTTGTGTATGTAGTAACTTTATCAATAAGAAAATATTGCCAGTGACTGCGGCTGCTCTTTTTTTTAAACTTTGGTAATTCCACAGAAAGGAAATTTCTGCAAAATACTGTAAGAGTTTCTTGAGAGGCAAAGCAGTGGTAACCCAGCGAGAATGTGTATGTCTGCTTACACTCTGCATATCTCTGAATATATTAGACAGTGCTCTTGCTGGGACAGTTCAAGCCATCTTGTTCAAGTTTTCCTGAAACTTTCAGCTAGTAATAATGCAGGACACACCCACACCCCTTCCCAGCCCTACAAAGTACAGCTGGTATTGAAATTTTTGCATTCGTAAGGAAAATGACAGGAGGGTAGTATAAACTTGTCATTATCAGAACAAATTAGGGAATACTCTGCTGCAGAAATGTAATTTAATTACAAATCTATTTATTCTATGTGCCTCATGTGGGGAAGCAACCCGTTAAAACTAAAATAATAGTAAATTGTAGCTGGATGTGGATGTACATTGCAATGCAGTGTTAGCACAGCAAGTGTCACTGTGGACAAAGGATCTGAGGAAACAGAGACACAGTGAGGCTGGGAAGTGCCTGATCCAGTCGAGCGAGGCTGCCTTTATTCATCACACACACGAATAAATTGAAGGGAGAAGCGACACTTGATTAAACCTGCTTCAAGTCCAATATGATAATGTTATAAGAACAGGGGCAGTTGTCTTGCTGTTGTTCACCAGCAATGCTGTTTTTATTTTCCAGTTACCATTCAAAACACAAGAGCAAACTGAGACACAAAGGATCCGGTCTTCATCCTTTCAAGTAAGTGAAGGCCTGTTCCTTTGAGAGAGGATGTGCAAAATGTAATATTAATATTAGGTCTGTACAAACCAGTTACACACTAGGCAATAGTAGTAGTATTCAGTTTATCCTGTATTAAAAAGCATAAACAGAGACACATGGGTAAGGAACTAAGCCCATATCAAAATGCTTGTAAATTCTAAGATAAGGTCTCTGCTTTTGAAAAAAGCACATTACAAACCTTAGGCCTGCAAGCCCCTTTGGCTGCTTTTTTTTCCCCAGTGCTACTGAATTGCAGTGTCATCTCCATTTGTATGAAACACCATTTAAGTAAGAAATGTGGATTCTGTCCCTCTGAGTGGCTTATTTTATTAGCTACTTTGGGGTGTTTTAGCTATGTTCAAGTCTAACAGAGTTTCCATGATCCTAACATTTCATGTGTGCAGGAAAGCCCTACAGGAGAAAGACAGGCTATGGCTGCTGCGAGAGCAGAGACGGAAGAAGAAACTGCGCAAATTGCTTAAGAGAATCAAAAATAATGACACATGCAGCATGCCTGGTCTGACCTGCTTCACCCACGACAACCAGCACTGGCAAACTGCTCCTCTGTGGACATGTAAGAGTACTGTAACCTAAGGAATAGGTCAGCAAATTTTGGTTAGGCTGGGCTGGGATGTTGGGTTGCTAGTAGTTACTGGTTTTATTAGCTCTGTAACCAAAGCTATACAGTCCTCTCTATAGTAAATAATTTCTGTTTTCACTGTTGTCATTATTCTTGCATAAAAGGCAAGGAAGTAAAACCAACTGCAAATAAGCTACAGATTATTGAATACTGTACACTGATCTGCAAGGTATCTCACCATCTGGAATGTTTCTCAACCAGAGAAAGGAACTAGACAAGATGTTACTGTAATTAGTATGTGGATTAGGTATGCACAGAACAAGAAGCTGATGCTGGAATGCATTCTCTGCTTCAGAGCTCAGGAATGAGAATGAGAGTAACTGTCTATGAATAAAGTAATACTACAAACAGAAAGTAATGAGCAGTGCTAAAGACAGAAGCATGTAGTTTATGTCTTTATAACTCTTCAATTTGCAGTGGGCCCTTTCTGTGCCTGTACCAGTGCCAACAACAACACGTACTGGTGTTTGAGGACAATCAACGAGACCCACAACTTCCTGTTCTGTGAATTTGCTACTGGATTTTTGGAGTATTTTGATCTCAATACCGATCCATATCAGGTATCTGATCATAGACCTTGGGATCACAGCTCAAGAAATACATCATTGTTACTTGTCACCAATAAATTGAAATCACGCCGTATTGCTGTAGGATGAAGTTAAGGCCTGTATCATTTAAACTAGTATAAAGTGGCTCTTTCCTGTTACAAAGAAACCAGCTGTATTTAAAAAGTTACCAAATTACAGAGCAATAGTAACCAAGAAGAACCTCCTGTTTATTGCAGCTAATTAATGCAGTGAATACGCTTGACAGAGATGTTCTTAATCAACTGCATGTCCAGCTCATGGAACTCAGAAGTTGCAGAGGGTATAAGCAATGCAATCCAAGAACCAGGAACATAGATCTTGGTAAGTGCCTCTTCTATTGCACTCACAAACACCCCAAAGAACCCCAAAATACTCTTAACATTATAAAACTTGAATCAGTCAAAAGGATTTTAGGATTTACTTAGAATAGTAATGTCCTGCTGAGGGTGATAGCTGCATTCTCAGATTTTTGTACATGTTCAGTTCCTATTATGTCCTGTTTTTAAGATGAAGACTCTTAGCATAGTAATAAATAGTGCTGAGATGCAGGAGAAGACAAGGAAGAAACAATACTCGTGAAAAGGGAGAGAATACCCTAACAGCCACTCTGAAGCTCACAGACCTGAACAGAGGTCAGTTCAAGCTGGAAGGGACTTCCAGAGTTCTGCTCCAAACTTCAGCTCAGTGCAGGATCAGATGTGAGGGCATACTAGGTTACTCAAGACATCAGGAAATTTGTTAAATTTCTTGAGTCTTTATTTTTTCTCATACAGACAATTGTTAGTAACATTGTTAATTTTTCTCACCTAGGACTTAAAGATGGAAGCTACGAGCAGTACAGGTAAATTAACAAAAAAAAGTTACATTATTATTCTGAAGTACTACCTTAATACTGAAAGAGCAAGTGTGGGATTGGGAACCACATGGAAAGGCCTGGCTTGAAAGGGCATTTGCAAGACTTTTCCCCCCCACTTGCTTTGAAACTTTGGAGCTATTTGTTTCAATGTTACACTATGTTCTGATCTTAGTAGTCAAAATTCTGGCTGAATTCTTCTTCCTCGTCTTTCAGATTGTGGTACTGGTTGTTTTCTTGGTGATGGTTAACTTTTTTCTCCTTTTGCTGCTTGAAAATTAGGCAGTTTCAGCGTCGAAAATGGCCAGATGTGAAGAGACCATCATCTGCCAAGTCACTGTGAGTTGGGAGCAATTCCCCAAAAGCATTAGCTTTTACTTAACTTTTCCCTTCTCTTTCTGCATGCACCACCTTTTTAACATCATCATCTATTCTCACAGAATGCTTAGGAGGAAAGTCCTCTAAATTATGCAAGAAATATGATACTGCCATCATTACTGACAACTACTGCTGCACAAAACCTCTTCGTACATGTTTTTTGAGAATCTTGGAGCATTAGTCAAGGCAATTTCAAACAGTAAAGGTAGATGCTCAGTTAAGAAACCAGTTATGGTCAGTTGCCAATAAAAATTAAAGACCAGTACACTGGTTTTGTCTAAACTTAAACTAGTAGCAGCTACCTAGTGGTTTTTCACACAATCCAGAAAGAACAAAACTGACTGTAATTTCTCACAAGTAGTGAGGCAGCATCATGGATTTTCTTGCCCTTTATCCAACCACAGCCTTTGTGCTGTAAGCAGAAAAAGGAATTTAAAGCAGAAAGTAGACTATAAGACAGATTTGTATCTACAACTGCTTTTTTCTTACTGAGCTGCCTTTTAAAATGTGGTGATGATCTGGCAGTTCTCAAACTGCTAGAGCTCAAAAGATGAGGTACAAATTTAAGTCTATTGAAAAGTTACTATTGCCTGTTACTGTCTCTGAATCTTTCCTTAAAAAGAAAGCAGAGACTTCATTAAAAATCATGAAGTGCTCTCAAACTGTGCAGTGGAAAACACAGGTGCAAGTCCCTTCCTAGGCACAGTCTGGTCTTTTTGCCTGAGAGTTGCTTATATAATGCAGTGGTTTTATTTCTAGTTGAAGAGATCTAAGACTGGCTTTAGAACCAAAATGAAGGTTGAATTAACAAGCTTTGTACAGGTTGAAATTTCAAGCACCGTTGAATTGTTTGTCATACACCTGCTATGCTTTTATTGGTGGTTCACAGTGTTTCCATTGGTTTTTACTGCATGGAACCATTAAAAATACCTTTCTTACTACTTTCTACTACAATGTTATACACTAAACTCCATTTGTTTTATTTTAAAGAGGACAACTGTGGGAAGGCTGGGAGGGCTAATCTCCCCCAGCTGCTGCACCTCCATGAGGACACAAACGGGGCAGGACTTGAATCCATGTACAGACTAAATGAATTATAACATTCGCCTGAAGGACTGGATAAACTTTGAGGCTGAAATAGATAGGATGTTTGCACTGGTGAGTGAGTTGAATAGAAGCAGTGGAATTACGGGAAATGCCGTCAGAAATCCAGGTCTCTGAAATCCACTGTTGTACCTGCTTTCTTGCTTTGGATTATACCTCACCGAATTCACAAGGCATTTTACTTCCAGAAGACACAACCTAATGCTGATTCAGGAATTGACAGAGGAGGAAACTCAGCCACATCCCAAAGAGGACTGCCCCTGCAGCGGCAGGCAGTGTTTACACAGACAGTTGACAGGACCTTAAACCAATTTCCCGTTCGCCTTTATCTTTAGTTGTCGTGAGAAAAACTTCAAAGCCAAGTGCAACCCTAAAGCGAGCTTCAGAAAACAAAGGTGCATTTGCTTAACACTGGGGTAAAGGTAATGTTCAAGAGAACTCTGAAAAGATTCAGGAACTGAAGTCAGCAGCACCAAGTCTACTCAACACCATGGAATTTCTTCAGTTTCCTCTGAGGATTCATTTTAGTTCCACGTCTACTTGTTCATTGTATTGTCACCTCTATGAAGATTAGAGAAAATCGATGCCAGATTTTTGGAGGGATTGTGTAAATATTGATCAGTGTTCTGTTTGAAAATAAATTCCTTCACGTTGTGAAGAAATTTATTAATAAAAAAAGAGTGTAATGCCCACACGCCATTTCTCAAAATGCTAAGTCAGAATTTATTCATTTTTAAAGGTCCTGAAAAATTTCAGTAAATGTACATCTTAAATTTTAACAAAATCAGATTTGTATGAAGGTTTTTTTATGTGGTAATATTATACTGTACATTCAAAACCAGAACAGTTCCTTTGAGAAGTAGTGTTTGCTTCGTAGCGTAACTTTTACATTTTTTTTAAAAAAAGGCAGCTCTGGGAGTTCAGTACTTGTAGTCAATAATCTAGTTACACTTTAATCTGCAGAAAAGTAAATGTTGTGAATGACAGTTACTGTTCAAAGGTTTTTACAGGGAAAAACCCTATAATTTTACTAAGAAAGCACAGTGTACAGAATTATTTCAGTAGTTTCATAAGAACATTATTACGTAAGTTGTAGTACAGGTAATGGTGAGATTTGTATTTATCATTTGTTTCATGTTACTTTGCTACCTGTGTTTAAGGGCAAATGCCTGAGGGTGCTCATGGGACAGACTCAACCAACTGTGGCCTTCACTTCTAACAAAGAGGTATTTTTTCAAAATGCAAACTTAACTTGCCCTTGTAGAAATGCAGTGTAAAAATACAGCATGGAAGTTATTTTGAAACCCTTCCTGGTTTTGCAGTTCAGAAAATCAAGTGGAATTATATCCAGACATATAGATCCCTGGTATTACAACCCCATACTCAAAAAATGTACTTGAATTTAGGAATGAGGGAAAAAAACCCGCTCAAAAAGCAGAAGTAGAGTCTTTATAGATGCTAAGTAAGATTGGGCTTGAGTATTTGTATGGCATGTGGTAAGTCAAATCCACCACCCAAAGCTTTCTTGCAAGCTTTTTTTAAATTATGCAAGTAAAATCTGAATGTCTGTCTTAATCTTGCCATGTATTTTCATTAAACTTGTTAAAAATTTCATGGATTATCAGAAAAATCTATGAGATTATGAGAACCTGGATCCACACACGTAAGTAAAAAAACCCTTAAGTTCCCCCAAACCCCCACATTTTTTCTGCTTTCCAGAGACGTTTTAGCTATCTGCCATTCCCAGTGTGCATGCAGAAAGAATATGAAAAATTTGCCCTTTTGTATTTAGCTCATAGTCTCTGGCAAGGTGAGGTTGTGACTGTTAAAATCCTGCAGGGCCAGTGTTACTACACCTGTTACTTACTTGTCAGGCAGAAGGTTGAAGTTGTCCCTTTATAGAAAATAGTGAGCTGTGAGACTTGTATGTGACACAAGAAGCAGCTGGTATTTAATGGAAGGTACGTTGTTGCCAAGTTTGGGGAAAGCCACCACCTCTTCTCCATTCAGCTCTTCTAGAGTTTGCTATTTAGGTTGAAGTAGACATAAATTCTAGTTGGTGTTTGTGCTAAATGTGTGTCTAATAAATCAAAGGTCTCAGCTGTTACTCCCTCAGCTTTTACTGCCAACTAGAATAAAATGTAAATCGTTCTTCATACACAGTTTTCATCAGTGATAGCAGGGAAATTTCTCTGACCTGTACTGGATAATCACCCTTAAAGCTCATACAGTGTCACCAAGTTCTGATTATAAATAGAAACCTTTATTTACATTATTATTAACATCCAAACACAAAAACCAGAAGGGCAGTAACACCTTACAACCAACCCTTTTATAAATCAGTCCCTATGATTTCTCTGTTTTGCAAAATAAAGATACAGATATTTCAAGCAATACTTGTAATGTAAACTAAGCTTAGATTCAATTCTCAATACCGTATGCCTTCTCCTGAGATTTTTTTTTTAAATATTGCTCTCAGATTTACATAGTTTCGCACTTGCTGTATCATTCTGTCATCTGGTGGTCTGCACATAAATTCTATAATAAAAGGTGTGCTAACTGGTGCAACATTCAAGGAAGTTTTGTCTTGTGACAAAAATGTGGTCTGAATTTCTCACTTCAGAAGCAGTATTTTAGGCCAAGGAAAAAAGTGCACTACATGGAAGTTTAATAAACGCATGTGATCCAAAAGGCAACAGAGACATAGCAAAGCAACGCTCATTTATGCAGCAGCGATCAGAGGTTGCTGTACTAGCTATTTCATCTCTTACTGCTGAATAATGTTATGTGGGTATTATTTTAAAAAACATCCACAAAAATTTACTACTCTAGGACCAAAGCAAAATTGATGGTGGTAGCTAAATGTCAGCGGATTTCAAACCAGATGTACTATTTGGTGCTGCCACGAAATACACTGTCAATGCATTTTAAAAATGCCCCCTGCCCCTTCATCAGGTTTAAACTAAACATCTTTTAATTCAGGAAAAAAAAAAAAAAAGTAGGTACTGGAAAGCTCCAACATGCTAAACCTATGAGAAAAGGATGAGCTTTTATAATGCCAGTCAGGTAGGTACTAGTTATACATAGATGTATACATAGAATTACTAATTAAAAAAAAAATTGTACTGCAAGATGTATATAGCAGTATATAGTCTAAGAGCTCACCTAATGAAAGCAAGTGGTGGTTTTAGTTTCCGTCAGTATAATGATATATATATATATATATAAATATTGTTCTATTCTGATTTGATATAAAATGCAAGGAACTGTTGCCTTTCACCCTCAGTAAGCAGCACTTACTCAACAAATAGATATAATCCAAGAAATGAAAAGATCAGAGTTTCTTAGGCTTTTAAATGTTTTGCCTTATAAACACACATTAATCGGACTGAAAATTCCAAGTAAGTGCTGTGATAATCTATGTACTCAGTACTAGTGGAAGAGACAGGGTTACATGAAGTAGTACGATTGACTCTACGTTCTCTTTGAAACACAGCTGGCTGGGTGCTAAGGATGAATTTAGGAGAATATTTCTAGTGAAACTTACTTCTATTAAAAATGGAAAATCACTGAATAGTCTGAACAATTAAACCCCATCTTGCTAACAGTACCAAGAATAAGCAAAAAATAACACAGGTCAGGGGATTTTTGGTTTCTTTTACTCAGTTGGGAGAAATCAGTTTTCCATTACACAATGAACAACGTAACAGAAGCACCACACATCTTAAACATTTCTGGGTCATCCCTTAGGAAGGTTTAGCGGTTTAATTCCTTGTAACTGCAAAAAGTGCAAAGGGATCTTCATTTCAAGCACCCAAAATGGAGGGGGAAAAATCCCCCAGTGCTATCAGCAAAGAATATGTAACAACACTTAAATACTGCTATGACAGAAATCCGCTTAGAAAATACATTCGTTACTATTAGAATAATCCAATGAGGTGTAGACATTTGGTTAAAATGTGGCTTAATATCCTTAAAGATTTCTGGATGTAGCATAATAACAAGTATTTTGCAACAGACAAACATTTTCAAAGAACATTTAGAGTTCATTAAAATTGACCAAAAAGACACAATCCAGATTCATCAGCTGAAAAGGCAACCTATTATAGGCAGACAGGTCTGTCCTGACAAATTGTAAGATCTTACAAAGCAGAGCCTTCGTGTCAAACTGCCTTAGGTAAAAAGAAATGTAACAAAAGTGCTCACAGATGGAGAAAGTATTCAACAACCGGTCTATTTTTTTATAAAAAGCTCTATGTTAAACATGTAAAAATAAATGAAGTGTTGAAGACCAAAGAAGAGAAATATGTGGGCCAAAGTCACCCAGCTTCAAAGTCCTTAAATGTAATTTAAAAAAAAAAAAAAATTTTGGACCTCAACTACAGTTTCCAGAATCAATTTTGTTAAACATTTAGCTTCACAAACTCTGCAAAAATGAGAGTTAGTGCTGCTGTTAGTGACCTACAAAAGTCATGTGTATAATACATTATTGTAAAGATCATATTTACAAAATTTAATCACAAAAAAAGACTGCAAACTTCTGATTCTGGCTGCAGTGTCTTGCCTTGAGTTTTCTGAAGCTTTTTTTCAAAAAAAGATGAAAGATTATTGCTCTAATTTCCATACACAGAAAACATTACATTATGCAGTCTTTTCAAATAATTTTTAAGAGATTGTGTTTGTGAAGGAATATGAGTACACCCTACCTTCATATTAAGTCCTTATCAAAGACATTGCATTCATCCATTATATAGTCCTCTATAAAGTGCACTCAGCTGCACAGCAATATCTGAATATTAGTCACAATTGTGTTTAAATAATTTAAATTGTTTATCCTCTCTTTTCAACCCTTGGCTTCAACAGACAGGATTTTGGACTAGCATGTGCCAAATAATTTTGCACTGCTACTTTGCTTGGGAAATCCCTGACTCTTGGGATAAGAGACTAAAAGCAGCATTTCTATTGAGGGATTCTTATAAAAGAGTGAAGACTAAGAACTACATTCTCTGTCAGATATTGTTATAAGAGAAATCAGGAAATTCTTACCACTGTGACTTCTCCAGGCACTTTTGTGTGCCTGGGCTAAAGGGCTTTGGATAGCTACAGTAAACAGATAAGGTATTCCAGGAGTCTACTCATCAAATCTATTAAAATGGCATTACCAAATTCACATTCCTAGAGGAAGAGTGCCAAAAATATTAATGACATTTTTTTGTACCCCACATCATACAGTAATTCATAGGCTGCTTCTACTAAAATGTATTTTTGTTGGGTAGGGGTTTTTGTTGGTTTTATTTTCCTCTGGATGAGGAAATTTATCACTGGTTTCTGTTAAGCCCAGTATGACTCGCCATGAAGAATGTGTCACTTTCCTTTATAACAACACTAGTGCATTCAACCATTCTTGTTTGAAGATGTGGTTCTAGATGTCAGCAGTATTTCTGTTAAAGAAAAGATACTTTTATCAGAGAAGACATCTTTGCTGAAAGAAAGAAATGGTTTATGTTCTGCATTTGGAAGAAGGAACTACTGCCAATCAATGCCTAGAAGCACAAGGGCTTTTTAGTGCTCCACTTTGAAAATAAATTTCTAGAAGATAAATGCTGTCCTGGAATTTCCTAAACACACTATTTGGGTATCTTTATGTCATATAGGTTTGGAAAATCTGACATTTCACCTTTATATTCTCCTACTTATAAAAGGCATGCGGTGTATCTAAGTCTTCAAAACTTTACTAACCCCCAAAAGTCCTCATTATTCTGACTCCTTCCTCAGGTATGCTGCATAAAATTTCATGAGGTACTTTTTACTTGAAAAGATTTAGCTTATGTCAGTATTATGTTGCTCATCAGGCATTTTGTGTAAAGACTGTAGCAAAAGTGTATTTTGTATTACAGCTTTCTTTTCAGTGCCTGTTATTAGCACATTTTCACCTTAAATGAGGGGTCTGAATTTTCCATTGTTTCTGGCTATGCATACACAAGTTATTCTAAGGTATTGTAAGGGCAAGTATCATTATCAGTGTCTGCGAGAAGGAAACTGCACTAGCAGGATTCTTAGCCTGACTTGTAAGAGCTATTACATGTAATTTTCAAGATCTGCTGAAGATGCATTTCACAATGTCCATGGATTTTTTTCTGGGGTTTCTCCAGGTTCAGAAGTATTTCATCATCCTTTGTGCAGTTTAAGGCTTGGTCCTATCCATGATCCTTCAAAGTCAACAACTAATCCCAGCATACAGCTTGGCCTCATCGTGAATTTGCTTATGTATCATCAAAAAGAAAGTATCTCTTAGGACATAAAATTAATAGGCCCACAGATACAAACAGGATAACTGAGAACAGGATTGTGCAGGAGGAATGGATGTAAGCAGACTGTACTCAATAGAAGAAGAGTCAGCAAATCTTTTCATTAGTCTTGATGTACAACTTACCTGGTCTGGACCCATAGGCAGTCCTGACATAGGCATGGTATTAACACTCATCTGTCCAATATGGCCACTGCTGCCATTCATGTGCATCATACTGTATGCTGCTGGGCTACCCTGATGGCTGAACTGCTGCTGGGGAAAAGAACTGAAGTACAAAAGGACAAATAAAATTACCTTCCAAGAAGTCTACACACTGATGTATTGCCTTCCCTGCACCAGCTGTCAACACGTGAAATAGAAAACTGTTTTCACATTTACTTGTTTTTACCTAATATCTGTTTAACATGGAAACTCCCCTCCCAAAAGGAATTTGAGTTTTTAGAAATGCAGTTGTATGTGTATGCCTTAAGCAATCTTTTTGGAGGCTACTATTACAGCTGTATCATCTATCATAATACTATTTGATATTCTGTATTTCTCCACCCCCTCCCCCAAGTTATTTTTTCTTTAAATATTAAGTTAATATTTAAAGACTGAATGTTGCTTCTGGTTACAAAGATTGTAGAGGTCCAATATGAATCAATGGAGCTAAGCATAAAATAATAATTTTATTTCCTAAACCAGAGCAGGATGCAGGACAATACAGACAGTAGAAAGTTACTTTTGTCTCTTGTAAGTGCTTTTCCTGCTACATGCTATTTAACATAGTTTCTACTTTCAGCAAAATGAAAGAGTTTTTGAGAAACAGGTTGTAATCCTGAAGTTCACCTGTTTCTGGGGATGCTTCCTGAGGGCCAGCCCTTCATCTCTGAGGACTGGTACATTGTTGCTGACTGAGGATGCTGCAGCATAGGATTCTGGGAGGGTCCAATTCTTGATGATACCATTGGATTGGGAGGGCTTGATACTCTACTAAATGCAGGATCGGGTTGTTGGCTTATTCCTTAAAATAAAACAAAGGAGATAGATACAATATACTTCAGTTATCATTACCTAGTACTTCTAGTTCATCTTCTTGCAGTAACTGGAAGGAGAAAAGTCATCCTTTTTTGGAGCAGTATAGTCCATTTTTCAGAATGATTGGTATTTAGGTAGTTTGGATTAATAAAAAAAGGGAAAAGAAAACCAGACAAATGGAAAAAAAAAAAAGCCAAACATGTTAGTACTAGTACCATAATTAGGTGGATAGGGGAATTGCTGTGAAGGAACTTGAGCCATTGGAGGGCCTGTCAAAGCACTATCCATGCTTCCTGAGGTTGTCACATTTGGTGGTGGACTGAAGGCCTGAGGTTGCTGTTGCTGCTGCATCATCATTGCCATCCTCTGTTGTCTAAAATGGTGACTTATTAGTTCCCTGTTACGCTGAGCCACCATTTGAGCATTAAGAAAACCTTGCTGCTATCCCCCAAAGAGAAGAAAAATCATATTAGAAGATGTTTTTACAAATAAAATCATGTCAGAGTCAATCAAACTCATTCCTAAGACCCAGCAAGTCAAGGGAAACCCACAGGAAAAAAAAAAATCATCAAAATATTAAGACAAAAGTTTTCATTAAGTTGTCATTAGTGCTAAACCAATGATGATATTTACACAAAAAACATGGCATACTGAATTGACAGCATGACCTAATGAACAAATCCTCCAGCAATCTCAGCAATAAGGGAGGCAAAAAACCCCCTTTTTAAAAAATTATGCAGAGGAACAAAACCAAAGAGGAATACTGCAAAGCCATGAAAGAAGGTTGAAATTCTAAACAGATGGCTACTGTAGTAAGTACTTACCTGGGATCCCACCTGTGGCTGCATAACTGGTCTCATCACTGAGTTAGTACCACTGACTGGATTTTCCATTTTTATTTCAAGACTTTGACGGGTCTGATTCATAAACTTGGAAAAAGACATTTTAGCACTATTAGCTTGAAAATAACAGTATCTGAAAAAAGTAATGGCAACTCCTGCAAAAACACTTTCTTTATAGACCTCTTGAATCCATAAAGTGCAATGGTTAATTTTTGCCTTGTCTTTAAACAAACTATTTGTTTAAACAGCTCAAACACACAAAAAGAAAAAGCTTTCAATCAGTGCAGCATTAACTGGCTTTGGTTTTGTATTTTCCTTAAATTATCTCTCTTTAGGAATAAAGAGCAGATTATCTATTTATTTTAAACAATAAGTGTCACAGAAAACCAAGAGAGAACACAGTTTTTCCTAGCATTGCCATTCCATGTGTGGAGAGAAAAGGGTTGAAAAGTGGAAGACTGGTAAGGAGAGAGAAAAAGGAGTTGCTTTTAGAATTGTTTTCTCTCAAGGACCAACTAGGCACCAGGGAGATGTTAGCAAATTCTCTGGCTGAGAAAATTTACATATTTATGTTTGCTCTGGTATGTTGTCTGTCTACAGAGAAGAAACAGAATTTTCTCACAAAATATAGCAGGATGTTGTGAAAGACTTTTAAAAGCCTTTCCCACAGACTTGGGCCTCCATAAAGGTGGAGGAAGGGAGATAAGAGGATTTGGAGATGTGAAAGTACAGCCTGGTGAAGGACTGTGCACGCTCCAGGCCCTTTTGCTACGGAATGCAGGGCTCAGGCCTGGGTACTCTTTGCCCCTTCTAAAATGAGCTTAGCGGTGTACGCGTCTCTGTTTTTTCGAATCCAGGATGATGGAATAAACCTAACCTTTGTACTTCAGCTGTGTGTTGTTGTTGTTGCCTTGGTGTTACCTGCACGTATTCTGTTCACACACCATGTCACACAGCACTGGTTCAGTTCTCCTAATTTTATTTGTACACTGTATTTAATATCAAGCCTGCATTTTCACATGGGGAGTTCACTGCTGAAATCACGCATCAATTTTTTAAGCAGGGTTTTCAACCTAGTGTTAAGATCTATCTGGTTGTATCTATTCTCTCACCTTTCATTCGAAGAAAACACCTAAAATGACATCAAATCACTAAATGGAAAGCAAACCCCCTATATCGCTAAGCCAAATGATTAGTTAGAAAACACAGTGAGAAAGAAGTAACACCTGATTTACAGTAGAAATACAGCTCCGATTTAATGCTATCTGTGAGGTTCCAAAAAAATACTAAACACAGATAAAGAGATCATGCAGAGTTACGTTGTACAAAAGCACTGTTTCAGCTAGCAATCGTTTTGTGTGCTGCAGGAACCAATCCAATCTGTAGCTAGGGAGGCTGACAGGAAGAAGGAGAAACAGAAGGAGAAACACTTGTCCTAATAAATGTTCTTCTACTCCTACAGCCACCAGGCAATTCAATGAGAAGCACTGTCAGAATAAAAGATCCACCCTCTCCGTCATCTGTTGTTACATATGTAAAGCAACACAATTCCGTGTGCAAGTGACTCCATTCTGAAACATGAAGGAAGTGTAAAAGTAGGAGCAAAGAATTACCTGCTGTCCCTGGAGCCTCTGCTGGAGCTGCATGCGTAGCTGCTTTGGTGTGTTGGTCCTAGGTCTCATCACATTTACTCGGGGATGGATACTTTGCGGAGGAAAATTGCTCGGTTGGCTCATCTGATTCATCAATGAATTAAAAGATGGCTGTTGTCCCTGGATGTTACTAAAACTTCCTGGCATTGCTGCCCCTTGCCCTTGATAGGCTTGACCATATAACAAAGGCTTCTGGTCAATCATAACTGAAGATTCTTGACCTTGAAATGAATCTTGTTTGGATTCCAAAGCTTGTCCCTTCAACAGAGACAGAAGTGCTTTCACTGGCAGTATATATAGAATTTCTAAAGTAGCAATAAAGCTAACTAAGCATAATACACCACTCAGCCATTTCTTGGGTAGAACATAGCATGGACAGCTATTGTTAGTTTTGTCTCCAAACTAATGAAATAGCAAAAGTGATTTATAATAATAATTCTTTTTAAAATCAGTTTTGCTGCACACTGCATACACAGGCAGACCAGTGTCACCATTCAAGCCATATTTGTACAAATGATGGTGTCATGTGGGTCTTAGCAACTTCCAAAGTACTCACAGAATTTCTTTTTTCTATTTGCTAGCCATGCAAATTCAACCTGGAACTGAAGGAGAGGGAAGCATCCACATCACTGAAAGTCAAATAATTCACAACCTAAGCTCAGCTGACAGCAGGCTACTAAGGAAACCCAACAGAATTCTCAGCTTATAGAATTAGAACGAGCTACACCCCAAACTCCACCTATATATATGAAGGCATTGTACAATAAACTTCTGTAAGAATATACTGCTTTGTATTTCTTGTCATGCACAAGGAATTTAATCCATAATGAGCTACTCCTTTGAAAATCTAAATGTTGACTAGATTGACTAAACCCTAGTCAATCTAAATGTTTCCTAAGGGAAATGTATGAATACGAAGATGAGGATGTGATGAGACAAAGTAAATGAGGAGGCCCTCTTGACATTCTTTTCAAGTAATAAAATACTATTGGTCTTTGGAAAATAAATGGCCAAAATATCTGTTTACTTACTTGGTTTACAAGATCAGGAATTCCTAATGCTCTGTCAATTTCTTCCAGACTTGTGACATCTGTATTACTCAATAGTGTGTGCAGCTGATCTAGAAGTGCCCTTTCATCATTCTGGCCTTCCATATTTGGTGCCGAACATAGGAGATCATCCAAAGAGCTTCTAACTAATTGTCTATAAATAAAAAAAAAACCCACTAAAATCACAGAATCAATAAGGTTGGAAAAGACCTCCAAGATCATGGAGACCAACCTTTGAGGGAATACCACCTTGTCAAGCACACTTAGAGCACTAAGTGCAACATCCAGTTGTTTCTTGAACACATTAGGATTGGTGTCTCCACCACCTCCCTGGGCAACCCATTCCAATGCCTGACCACTCTTTCAGTGAAGAAATTCATTACAACCATTACAAGGAAAACTATAGTTTTAATATAATATATTGACCTGGGTATGATTAAATATTATAGTCACCCAACTTAAATCCAAAATTTATGTCCTAAAACGTCCAGTCACCTTCCATGCATCCTTAAACACATATAAATTCTGTTTTCTCCTGGTTTTGCCATGTGCCACAGAGATATGATTTCAGAGTCTCCCATGTCTTTTTTCTGTGCCTCCCAATTCAAGGATTGATAGATTTTGTTAACAATGACTTTTGTGGAGCTGGGTTAAAGAATATCCCGTGACAGAAATGGAAATATTTCTGAAACATTCCAGAAATGGAATTCTGCCTCCAATCTGTTATCCCCACTGCATATGCTACACAATTTTATTTCCAGGTCTTAAATTCTTCTGACAGACAGTGAACAGTTGTATTTAAAATTGCCTTAAAACCTTCCCCAATTCTACCTGTTTTGTGAACCCCGTGACGCTTGCTCCATGGACATCATATTGTCAGGCCACAATCCAGGTTGGTTAGAAGGTCCAGGCTGTCCATAGGGATTACCTCCCATGTCAATGTTTAACTCATTTGGCCCTGCAAGGTAAAACATTTGTGTATTTTTTAAAAACTGAAGGTTTCATCTTGCTCTCCCTAGTGTTCAGTTAGGATGATCACACAAATTGTCAAGCAGCTTCATGAGCTTTCCATTATTATGTTTTACAGTGCATACACACATGAACTCAGTCAAGATCATTTCACATATATAACAGACCACAGATTTAAATACAGCAGACAGTGATCTGGACCTGCTACCTACTTTTTTCCCTCTACCTATATAGACATACAGCACTACATAGGAGAGTTTGTCATCCCATTATTCCCCAGCATCTGTATGAATCACTTCGCATCAATGACTTCTAGGAAGCTAAGGTGGAAAATTCTGACTTAGTCAGGACTGCACAAAGTTCTTCTGTATTTAATCTTATATCCATTTGTTGCATTGAAATAGTAAGTCTGTTTGAGGGAACTGGTGACAGCTCTGGTAGCTTTCCATTTTAAGAAAGGAATGCTGTCTATTTAAACTGGTTTGGGGCATACTGGTATTGGCATAGTAGACTGGAGAACTTCAGCTCTAGACTAAACCTTTGTTAGACATATAAAACAGAAAAAACCCACGGGCTTTAAGACTGTTCATATTTTAGACATACAGCTTATTTTCTTTCATGCACATAAGAATACTTCGAAGAAAAATGGTATTTGCAAGGTGGCTTTATATAAAGTCTGGCTCCATGTAAAAAAAAAATTGAAATACTTGAGAGAAAAACTTTAAAAGACATTGATTACCAAGAAGCTAACAGAAAAAAAAATCCATATCAAATAGGATGAATTAAATTAACCACAATGCTAGTATCTTTACATATGGAATCATAGATGCCATTTAGTTCCTGGAATTTAGCAGAGAAGTACTGCACTAAAGAAACACACAGAAATTATCCCCCCACCCAATCTTGGGACCCAGAACAAATTATCTGTGTATGAGACACACAGCACCAGAAGAAAACAAGAACATCACCAAAAAGTCATCAAATGTCACAGTCAGGGAACAATAACAGTCTCTACCTCAAAAAGCCTTTAAATAAAATTCTAGCATTTTACCAATAGTGCAAAGATTCTTATGATGAATGCTTACTAGGAAACCAGGGAAATATTGCTATGTGGGACAATAAGAAGTTAAGAACTTACTCATGTGAATCATTTGCTGTTGCAGCATTGGCCGATGACCAGGTATGCCGTTAGAGCGAACAGGCAGCCCAGACACAGAGCCAGCCTCCGGGGGCCTCGGAAGGGTTGTACTAAATTCAGCTCCTGGTCTCAACATTGCAGCAGAACTTGCAGATTCCAATCCGTTCACTTTGGAGTTTGGCAAACCCCAGTCTCCTGGCTGATGCTGATTCATCGCCACATTTCTGTGGGGAGCACTTGCTATAATGAAGAGCAGAAGACAAATATTTATTATCTGGAGTACATTATGTATTTTGGTTTTTGAACTATTTTGCTATTTCATAAAAGTGCACCTGCTAATGTCAGAGCAATTGACTGACGTCCTACAAAAGCATCTAGAGCTCACCATGCCAAGTTCTAAATAATTCAAAAACTATTTACGTCTAAATATACGTAAAATTCACAATGGCTGGCTGCCACTGAACTGTTCTTGCTTCTATATATCAAAAGCACATGTTAAACTAAAAACTCAAAATAGTAAAAAATAATATAACTACTTATAGTAAAGTACTAGTAATGACACAGGTAGTAAACTGTTAGGTTCTTATAATTTTAGCTAAGATAATAATTCAGAAGTATTAATGATGGTAAAATTAAAATTCTTTAATGTTAAAGTTTCTTCTAACTGAAATTTGTATTTTAGTCTAGCAACTTTTTTTACATTAAAGCTATTTCCTTTACAATGACAGCTGTTTGTATACAACCAACAAACCCAGATTTGCTCCAAAATTTTCTTGGTTTTCAATCATTCTTGGACTTCCACCCATCAAGTTTTGCTTTTGTAACATGGAGAATGCATTGACATTCCTCACTGAAGCACCTGAGCCCATAGGGCTGTCTAAAGACATGGCTCTGTTAAAAGGTGGGCGAGTAGTCTGCACAGACTGGGGACTCTTCACACCTGTTAAAGAATTAAAAGATGCATGCAACTGTACATTTTAAATAAAATATGCTATTAAAGACTAAAATTAGTCTCTTTATAAACTCATACACTTGATCTTAAGCAAGCCAGGAACAGTTATGTTGGCTATGTTTTCACAACAAAAATTCCCATTTTGAATACATAGTTAGGACCTTTTGCAAAAAAGGCAAAGGCAGTTCCCTGTGGCCCTACACAAAAAAAAAGAACTCCCTTTTAATTTAAGTTCTGTAATGACATGGTGAGTTCCTGAGCACAGTGTCCTCTCTGGACAATTAACCTACTGTGCTTCACAGCCAATGGTGCCAGTGGCCTTACGTGTTCTTGTACCTGGTTTTATATTTTTCATTACCCATGCTTCACCTCCTTTGCTTTTCTCAGCAATCCATTGCCCTATATAACCAAGAGATGACCAGTGTCATGAAAGAAAGCAACGACTGCCATGATGCTGGTTTATCAGCTAGGTTATCCTCCCCTCCTACTGAGGAAGGGCATTCCTTTTGATGGCAAGGAGGAGTAGTGATTAGAATTTACTGGCCACAAGATATTTTCACACAGAATAAGAAAGAAATTAAAAGCTTGTCACCAATCCCATATTATATCCCTAGTCATCAGCGAGGGATAAAAATGCTCAATTTTAATTTACAGCTCACAAAACATCTTTCTTGATGACTTGTCTCTGAGAAATCTACATTAGACAAAGCCAGAATAAATCATAAAACAAGGAACTGAATGTTATGGCGAGTGCTGTCAAGACAGCTAATAGTGTACATAATAGTTTATGAAAGCATAATTAGCTATTTTGCATTACATTTGTCCTTGAAGATGTAGGAGATGAAGAAGGTATTCTCTAAGGGTATGAGGATGCATTATGTTTACATCAGGTAAGAAGAAAATCCTACTTTTAAAACCCGGGGGTAGATTTAATTCCTTACCCAACAGGGCATTTCCTTGAAATAATGCTTGCTTTGTTCCAGGGTTATTTCCATTTGCAGAGATAGCATTACTGTAAAACTCAGAACTAGTAAGATCACCTAGAATTGCATCCAAATTATCCAAGTCTCCATTCATCTGAAAATGATGCAGTAAAACACCAAGGTTATTTACTCTCATGTGGCTATACTTCAATTTTTACTTACATCCTCACTAATCTTAAAGAATATGACTGGGAGACAAATGTTTTAATTCACTGACGCTATCTGGAGCTACCTTTTCACTTCCAAAGAAATTCAGATACCATTTAGATAACTTTTTTTTAGAGTATTTTCTTTAGGTAATTTTGAGAATTAGCAGAAAACACACATCATGAAAATGAAAAGCACTTCTGAATATAAATATTTCAAACATCACAAGTTACAAAGATAAAAACACTAATGATAGTGAACATTGAGAATGTGTACCATTCATTGATAAATAATGTATCTATCGTACACAAAGAGCTAATCGTGAACACTACAAGACATGAAAATTAGGCACAGGTTTTTCCAGTCAGTTGGAGCCCTAACTTTCTTTACAAATTTGTATTTAAATCAGATAGAGCTTCAATAGAACATAATTCATATATAGTGGATCAACATCTTCATGAAAGAAGCTTCTCTGAATACCTTAATTACATCTCAGAAGCAAGTACTAAAACTACATGTTGTGTACTACTACAGAGTTGATACTGACTTTTCCATAAGTAGTACTCAAACAATGTTATAAGGTGTTTTATTATAGTCAGCCAGTAGCTAATACAAAAAAAAAAAAAGTGGTGGGTTTTTTTTGTTTGGTTGGTTTTGGGGTTTTTTTGTTTGTTTTGGTTTGGTTTTTTGGTTTTTTGTTGGGTTTGGTTTTTTTTGGTTTTTTTTGTTTGTTTTTTTTTTTTCTATTCACCCAGTTATTACTGATTTGGGAAATTCAAGGTCTAAGAAATCTATATATCTTCAGTAAATTCTGCCATACTGACCAGTACTACAAAGTACTGACCAGTTTACTAGGAAGTTCCAAATCTTAGGACTTAAATACAAAACCATTATATACAGATTATAATTTTAAGAACATCTGTTCCTAACAAGTGTACTGCTGATTTCAGAATAGTTGCTCTGTGATGCTGGTTTTCGGCATCTTGACATTTCTTGGAATTCCATCTCTAGAATTTATTTATTTGTATTTATTTATACAAATTATATATACATTTATACATTTTATTATGTATTTATTTGAATGGTGGAGATATATATATATATTTGGAAGAACATATTCCCTCATTTAAAGAAAGAAAAAGAGTGCTAAAACCAATGAATGAACTAAACCAAATCATTGCTATTTCAAGTATTACACATTTTTGTGTATTGTTTATATTTTCAAAACAAAATCATGTTTTACCTTTTGCTCTTGCATTGCCAACTAAGTACAGAAGCAGTTACGGGCCCATTTCCTACTAAGCCATAAAATCAAACATGTGCTAAGATCTAATTTTAAGGAATAACGTGCAAATATTACCGTAATCATACCATAACTTAAAAACATTAGTCCAGGACCTCAGGACATCAGATTTGGTTTTATATATATATATATATATATATAAAATGGTAATTTATATATATATATATATATATATATATATATCCTGTAGTTCTTTTTGTTAGTGCTTTTTCATTCACAATTAAATCCAAGTTTATTGTTTCACATCATTTGCACAGAACCTTTTTAGAAATGTTTCCACATGCACACTGTAGAGTGTTCTATATTTAGTCATTCACTTAATAATAAAATATTGGTTAGCTTACTGACATCATTTTACATTATACCGTACCTCCTCTGCTGGCTCCATTTTTATTTTCATCTCTTTTTCTTGGCTTGAAGTGGGAATAGCAGAACTTGTGCATTGTCCCATCTTATTATCCACACCTTCTACTTTAGGCTTCAGCTCTTTGGAAAGCGGTTCCTTAATATCATCTTTATCTAGTAGATATCTTAGTAAAGCATTGTTTTCTTTCTTCTTTGGGCTTAGTTGTTCCTGCTTGACAGTGTCTTCTCCACAGGAGGTTGTGTTACTAGCATCGTGATATGTGTCTTTACCAGTAGCTTCAGCTGTGATCTTGGCCACCTCTGCTGGAGAATTACCATTCTGCAACAATTTATGTAAAATCCTGTGCTTCTCTTGCAGGAGCGACCCATGCATGTTTGAGGAGGAAGATACCCCAGCAGATGTTGATGAGGAAACTCCTGAAGGACTGGTAACGCTGGTAGAAGATTCTTTACAATTTGAGTCTAAAGGTGAGTTTGATGCTGTAGAATGTCCTCTTTCATCTGAGGAGCACGTAAGTAGCTGAAGGAGTTTTTTATGCCCTTTGCTCTCAGATGGTCCTCTCTGACTTTCAGATGCCTCCAGATTTCCCTCTTTACTATCTTTTTCACTAAAGAGATCTCTGCTGTTTGACTGGCAGATGGAACTTTCCACTTGGTTTTGTTCACAATACAAACCAGAAGGGCTTTTGGAGTCCTGGGTACCTGTTTTAATTTGCTGATTTACGCTAATGTTTGGGGAATTATCCAATTTTGGACCCGGTGAAGAAAGTGTTGATAAAAGGGAATTTCCAACACCCTCACTAATGGCTTGCAGAGCACTAAGAGAACTGCTAGAAAAAGTGCTGTTGCTAGTGTTGCTGGCAGATCCCATAGGCGAGTGCATACCTGTATCATGTGACAGAGATCAAATTTATTAGATTACAGTACTGCCTGTATACACTCTTCCTTTGGATTATGAATGATTGCCACATTGAGTTAATACATGAAGTCAGGTATACTACATTCAAGTAACACATATAGGGTCATATAGAACAGATAAAATGGATGAAAGATGGAATTCAGATAAAAGTGAGAAAAAATAGCTTAAAAAAAAAGAGCTTTTAGCAAAAATAAAATACCTGTAACTGGAGAATACTGGTGTGAACTCATTTTTGGACTCCCTCGATTCCTAGGAGATACCATTAGATTCTGTTGGCTGGAAGTTAAGCCAGGACTGCCATGTGGTGGGCTACTTATATTTAACCCAAAACTGTTACTCTGATAAGCAGAGGACTGCATGCCAGTTCCAGAGTTCCCTGGCCCCATATTCCCAGGGCTTCCAAATCGAGCGCTGGTGAGCTGACCCACTGCATTGGGATCTCCCATCCCATAGTTTCTGTTCTGCATTGGCATGGCTTGACCAGGTGACATGTTCATAAGACCATTAACAGAATTTGTGTTTCCAGTCACAGTTGTCCTGATGTTTTGCCCAACAGAATTAGGATTTGGCCGATATCCATTTTGTTCTCTGTAAATTCAACATCAGCCCCAGAAACCCAAAGAAAACAAATTAAAACCTTATTTGGAATCATGTGATACAAATACATTATTAATTAATTGCCCAAATATTTTTCCAAAAAAGAGCAGCAAGAATTCAAGCTTCCACAAAAGCAGAACTAAGCCATGACATTCATTTATTCACTACAGAAATGTTTGATCCTTTGAAGGCTTTGAGTTATAATCACATACAGTATCACTGTCTCAAAAAGCTTTTATCAACGATCAGATTATTAATCAGATTTATCCATTTAAAGATCCTCCTTCTTTCATTCCCTTCCTGAGTCAATGCCTGACACCCTTCTACTGGGCACATTAACAGTGTGTGACACTGAACAAGCTCAGTTACTAATTTTTCAGCACCTGGAGGCACTCTAATGCCAGAAGGAGGCAGATTCCCTCCAAAGTGACATTTCAATTATTTTTGCAAAGAACAATAACAGATCATAAGAAATACTACCTAAGGTACATTTCAGTTATGGATTATGTATCTGAGAGGGTTTTGTTGTCTTTTTAATTGGTCTGCAAAAGCACATGACTGAGCATCTCTATTTCCAGTGTTTCATCAATGCTACCACAAAAGACTAATATAAACATAACACAGGTTTTGAGCGGGTATTGAGTAAAAAATTCTCTTTTGACTCTGACTGTCTTTCTGCACATAGTTAAAATGGGCCTCTGCGAGGTTTATACATTTATTTGTATGATATGCAGCTCAGTTTCCCAAATTATTCCCCATCTGAGTTTTAATCAGGTAAAATATTTTAGAATGCTATTTTTCTCAGGTTGTCTTCAAGGTCAGATGTATTTTTTTTAAACTGTGACACTTAAATTATAAACAGATACTACTAAGTTCACCTTTGAAGAAAGTGGGTAGAGACAAATCCATGGCGGTCATTAGTCACAGGATTTCGAAACATTTTACTCTTCGTTTGTGCTGTCACTATTGTACCATCCGCTAAAGAAAATCTATACAATGGGGTTTCAGCATGACCTTGTGTGTAAGCTGTAAAGGGAATACACGAATATAGTTAATATTTAAAATCCCAATAATTATTACTATTAATTATATTTTTGACATAATACCCTTCATTTACTGAAGATTACCCCCCCAAAACACAAAAAACTTTAAAAATAAATAAATGAATAAAGAAATGAATGAATAAATGAATGGATAAATAAATAAACAAACAAACAAACAAATAAATAAGACCCACTCAAAACATACACAGAGAAAAAGGAAGTATTCCACTATTTCTCCTCTATCAATAGAGGGAAGATAAAAGCAAACAAGATTATTTTGGTGCTGTAATATTTTGTGCTCACCAGACACAACTGGCAAAGTTCTGCATTTGTTAACAGATTTCCAAGGCTAGATTATAGAGCCCCTGGCTCCTGCTTGGGGAAGAATTTTTAAGTTTGCTTCAATCAAAAAATTGTGGAAACTATTGGTTTTCAATTGAGCTTCAAGTCTCATGTTAATTTAGGATTCATTGATCAGTTATGTTGAAGAACTTTCAATGGAATAGAAAATCCATTTGCTGACAGTATGAGTTTCTCTTTATGTAACATCTCCTGTGCTTGAATTACTTTGTAAATCCTTCAAAAAGACTAGAGTTTGGAATAATTAGGAAACATTATCTTTCTTACTGAAGACTGTGGCTGTACTTCACTTATCTATCAAGGTTATCAAATTAGCATTACAAAATATGTGGCACTGGAACGCTGAAAATATTTTGAGCCCTGTGTCTTGAGAATAAGAAAAAAGCATCAACACAACTGTTATCACTTTCAGAGAGTGGTTCTTTATCAAAGGAAAGAGTGAAATAAAATATCATCAAACTAACACACCAAAATAAATACCATTTGTTATTTAACCAGAAAATAACAAAGTAATGATAATTAAAAATGACATATCATTATAGAAATATCATTGTCTCTGTCATTGCTGTGGAAAAATAGCTTCCTTGAGGATCCCAGATCATGTATCTGGTATTTTCCACATTAATTTCCAAAACAATCACATTGAAAAAATCCAAACAACTTCCAGCAGAATTCCTCATTCTCAGGAGGTCATCCTCCTTCAGCTTGTAAATGAATCACAGTAATTAACAAAAACC
Organism: Molothrus ater; assembly: GCF_012460135.2. NCBI lineage: Eukaryota > Metazoa > Chordata > Aves > Passeriformes > Icteridae > Molothrus > Molothrus ater. Next base: position 15,223,635 of record NC_050494.2, read on the forward strand.
ATGGAAAAAAAGGAACACAGGCAGAATTTAGCTTTTATTTTCAGCAAAAATTACAGTCCCTAGGAGAAGCAATGTGACCCAAACATTGTAAACTGATTTTTACCTTCATGATAGTGGCGTTTATTTGACCATGACTGCCCGTCATTGTGGCATAAGAACCTCTGAATACAGCGACGAATTATATCTTCGAAGCCAGGTCTCATGGAAGATCGCAATGAGTTTGTATCAATGTTGACAAGTTTGCCTTAACAGGAAAGAAAATATACAAGTTGAACTCTTTATGACTGTGACAATTCTTTTTGTATAAATATGGTACATTTCCTAAGGCTCCAATATAACCCTTTTAATCACCAAATTCTGAACATGCACAAGTTACATTTATGAACTATCTGCCATATAAGAATATGATGCTGCTTGTTAAAGCATCACTATTCAAAGGAATTTATGTAACTAAGAGGAAGTTAATCCCCCACAGGTCAATGTCAGAGCTTTAGAAAACAGTAACTTTCATCTCTGGTTACAGGCACCTAAGGGATGCACACAGAGTAAAATTTTAAAAAATAGCAACCAACTACATCAAACGAACATCGTAAACACAAAGTCCCATTTAGATTATACAACTCTTTCAATTTAAACAGCATAAGCCACTTTAAACATTAGCTCATGTATTGTATAAAAATATAAGCATTTTTAAAGGACTTCCAGTCTTTTAGGAAGTCCTAAATGACTTCCAGTTATGACCTAAAATACATCTTCCGCGTAAAGTAAAGCAGAACGACAACCACTTGAAATGCTAGCTAAAGCACAAGTAATGCTTTTTACCAACCTACCAAAAAGCAACATAGAGAAGAAAATGCTTCCCACAGGTTTTATTACACCTCACTACCAACAATGGTATATTGTAAAAAGTAGTTGGGAATTCTCAGTATGAATTCTGTTAGTCACTCCATATACAGCATACACACTCCATTTATTTGAAACAAGAGCACATGGACAAAGAAGACTCCTTCATACCTTCCTCCTGGGTATACTTCCTACCTGAAAGATCATGTCTTGTAATAAAGCTCTCTGGATTTGCTGGAAATACCCTTTCTGAAGTTGTGATACGACGCGCCACACAAATCATGCAGGATTGCAAATCTGTATTTAAAAAAGAATGTTTCTTCTTTCATCATCTCATGTTTTACTGTGTTGAAGAATCTAATAAAATAGCTGAAGTATCTTTTGTTGTTACAATGGAAGTACAGAGAGTAAGGATTAAAGCTGCTGCATTCTTGAAAATGGTTTGCTAAACATCAAAGAGCTTTTCACAGAAATTTCTATGCATGACAATTCTGCAAAAATTCCTACCTTCCCCCTCTTCCATCATAGCTCTTGGCTGCGATAAAGCGAAGCACTGCATAGTATCATATCTTTGACGAATATCCTGGTAGCTGCCTACATCTTCAAAGAGGTCATGAGAGCTTTTCACCATCATCCGGCAATTGAATGTATGGCTCTTCTGTCTAGGTGCTTCATTACTCCAAGAAACTCCATTAACTTAAAAGAACACAGTAAGAATTCATACAGATTTTCAGATACAATCAACTCATAACTGATTGTTCTTAATTTAGATACCCTGTTCCTAGATTACAGACAATAAAGGCTATTTTAAGATGCCTTCTCAATATACCATCAATATAGCTTGGTATAAAAATAGGAATATTGAGAACCAAGTAAAAAGCACTCTTTCTTTTGCATGACACTTTAAGTCACTTGATGGAGTGCTGGAAAGTCATTCACATATTTTAAAAACAAGCAGTTCCTTCAGTCAGCCTTGTGGTACTAGGGAAGGTATTCCTTTAGTGTCGCTCTTTTAAAGTTATAGCTAAACAAAATTCAAAGGCTAAAGTAAAGTGTGAATTTCTAGCACATTTATTTCTGATAGCATGCTACTGTAAAAACACAGTAGTATTTATCAAGATTAAGATATTCTTGTAGTAAAATATTCTTTATATAACTAATATGTTTTGAAAGGTTATTTTTGTCTTCTTTGATTGTTTTCAAATAGTCTACTAAGTGTAGTAGATAAACTTTTACTACCTGAAGATTTAGGTAAGTTTTTAAGAAAGTCCTTCCGGTCCTCTTCATGCAAGATACCATACACACTTGTATTAACCAAATCTTCTTGTTTATACTGCAGATACTGTGTGACATTTTCCGATACAAATACTATGTTCCCATCTCGATTTACAACAAAGAGGAAGCCGTCCAATGCCTAAATATTAACATGACAACATATCGTGTAAGACGGACCGATTAATGCATAACATAATTTAATTTTAAAAGTGCATGTGATAAATGTGAATTTATAATATATTCACTTATTTTCAAGGATAGAGATGGAGTTTTAAATTCTTCTTTGAGGAAAAATGCGTATGGTAGGGAGTTATTTACATAATAATAATAATTAATATGTCCATGTGATATTCCATTCAGCTTTCACATTCATAACCAGCCTTCTTGTTTCATTCTTGATTCATATGAACACTAGATCACGAATTTGTACCGTTAATTCAATAGTTAGCAAATTGAAACAAGAATTCAGTAGGAACAAGCAGCAAGTCATGAACATGAAGACATTTCCACTATCAAGTGATGAGATAGGAGGAGCTAGCCAAATACTGTATGTTCTTAACTGAAAGAGAAATTCAATATCTATGTTAAAAAACAAAGCTTCAAAAATGCTTTCATGAACTTGTAAATATCAGATTGGTTTTCTAGGCATAAAGAAAGGCTATCTGCTATGTACCTTTGTTTACTGTTAATCTTGGGTTATTTTACTTGATGGCAACATTCATTTAAAATGCTTCATAATTTAGTAACACAAATGCAGACATACACATAACAAACCTCTCCTTGCAAAAACTCCATTTAATGTCTATCCCCTAGAAGAAATAAAGTATTCCTTGTACAAATAAGCACTGCTTCAGTAGTAATTTGCTAATGACTGCTGGAGTAAATAAATATGAGAAAAAGTCAAAGGCTATTCCATGTCCTTCTACAGAGAATTTCAGCAAAATTAAGAAAACATGATAGATTTTATTCCTGAACCTTTCAAACATACTTCTGCATGGTGCTTGCATACTATTTTATTACTACAGGATTGCATACTTTATTGTAATATTTTCCCCTGCTGTAAGTATTTGCTTCCATAGGGGTTTACTAGGGCCTAATTTGTACTTGCCTGTAATAAAAGAGGTCCCAATGAATCCTTGTCAATAACTCCTTGACCCGTGGATGATACATCAGCTTTCTGAACATCATCATCATTAGAAACTGCTTTTCCTGAAAGCCAAAAGATACATTTCCATAAAGCAACTTTTCATGTGATAGCCACATTTTAATATTATGAGCCATATCCTAGGGAGAGTGTGAAATAAAGGCACAAAGAAGCACAAATGAGAGAGGAGGGCTCATATACTGTTGGCCGCTAAGACCAGAAAATATGTCATGGCCACATAACGCCAAAGTCTTTGCTCACATAAATTGACTTGGCAGTTGAAGCTGACATGATGAACTTGCTTTGTGAACATTTCTTGTTGTTTTTCAGACACTGTCTGATGAATACCTGCTTAGTCTTTCAGTAGCCATTAAAAACACTCATATATCTCTTATGTTTTTACTTTGATCAGCTCATTATCATTGGTCACAGTCTTCAGATGCCATCACCACTGTTCTTCAAAAAGGCTTTGATTCATGTTAACAGCTGTGTACCTGTATGTGTATATACGTGTGTGTATGTGTGTGCATGCGTACAATAAAGTCATATTTAAATAATCAAAATATCCTCAGTTAATTTATTGCACGGGAAGGTGGAATGGGAATTCATGCCATGCAGCAGAATTACAGAAAAAACACTGTGTGCTTTATTTTGTGGTACTTGCTGGCTGGTTAAGCAGACCACAGGAGGAGTACAACATCTCAACTCTCTAATGAAATATTAGAATTCACACAATGACAGTACAAAAAAACCTTAAAAACAAAAGACAATTTTTGAAAATTGTTTTAGCATAAGATGTGGCAATTTACCGCAACAGGTAGGATACACACAGCAAATTCTGTTTTTCTAGTACTTTACTGCCCAAATGACACATAGAAGCTTGGGAGGTTAGTCATTGGGAGGTGGAGATGGGGCTGGAGTGGTGTTTAAAAAAATAAATTATATATACTCCTCACTCTATATTTCAAAACATGGGTTTTGCATACACCTGTCGGTTTAAAAAAAATAATATATCACTTAGGTTTACCCTAGCTGACAGAATTTACCAAGATATGATGCATTGCTTCTTTCTCCTTTGCTGAGCTGGCTATATTCTGAGTCCATTCAATCACACTAAAAAAGCAATTTAAAAAAATCCATAAAAATCACTACCTCTGATTGGAGGCTTGCCCATAAGAAAAGGATAGGTTTCCTTGAAGCGAAAGGCAATGGCATGTATTCTTCATACCAGTGAGTATTTGGTATAGAGTACAAGCAGATGTTAGAGTACCATCTCCTCTTTTTTTAACTTGTCTGTGGTACAAAACTGGTAAGAAAGGCCGTATGCAGTTTTAAAATCCTGATTCCCAATAAAAAGTGATGATAAATACTTGTTTACTTGAAAATAGAAAATTACTTAAGGCGCATTTCAGGTTTGAATCAAGTCAAAGTCCAAAGACCTCCTCAGTTACATGCTATTGTGAAAAACTACTCAATTTCCCAAGCAACTACTGCTACAAAAAAAGAATCACAATGAAATTAAACTATTAATCTTGACTTAGCAGGGAACTGTACCTTGCTCTTTTATTTGTCGAATCTGTCTCACAGTTTCTTTTAAGATAGCACATTTGTCTGGTTTGACATTGAAATTGTCAATGTCACTCAGATTAGCAGATATCAGCTCAGCCAGTTCTTCAATGTATTTGCTTTCCTGCTCACGTCGACGCTTCTCACCACTGCAGACCAGACTAGGAATCAAGAACATTATTTTGTATAGTTATATACCATCCTGTACAAAACCTGTGCTCACTCTGTGGACAATAATGCACTTCACTTAACACCCACCCATTAAACCTAGGCAGTAGTTATTCTTCCAGCAAACCTGAATCTGAAGGGCAAATGTGTATGTTTTGTTACACTGCTGTTTGCTTTGGGGTTTGTGTTTGTGTTTGGTTTGCATATTTTTTAAGAATTTTAAGTACAAATTGATATCAAGAGAACAGAAGAAAGCTATTAATAAAAAAATACTTCTGCTTTTACTCTTTTACTCTACTGTCAGATTTAATGAAAAGAGCAGCTGCTTTTGTTATAAAATTGCAGCACTCATACAGAAAGTATATTTTAATATTAGAAATTGCTTTACAGTTGCTTAAAATTTACTAGACAAATGAAACTGAATTTTAGCTTCCTATTAACTCCCTTCAAGTTTGATTGTAGAGAGATGATTATAGAAGGAGATACCTTATAAATTTCTAGGCATCAGGACCTAAATGCCATCTCAACATGCAAGAAGAGCAGAATCCCAGACAACCTAATGTTGCTGGATAAAATGTCTCTCTCAAATTCTTTTTCCTACCCAGGTTAATGTGCTGAGTAAAGGGACTGTCTACAGCCTAAACCAACAGGGAGAAATGTCATGCACAATATGGCAAGAAAAGGAAAAGAAGGACTTGGGGCAGGGGTAAGAATGGACAAGGGTTTCAAGGTAATTGAAAGAGAATAATCATTCTTTGAGAAGAAACCAAATGAAGGAGTTAGGAAAGTATGCATGGACCAACACTGGAGAAAACAAACACATGACAAAGCAGGAGCTTGAAAGATCAGGAAAGCTAATGAAGGGTGACAATCTGAAAAAGAACTCCTGCATGAGAGACACTGTAGAAAGGGAAAGAGAAAATGGAATGGAGGACACTCATAAAACGACACTGGGATACAGTGGAAGCATTTAAGGTTCTCATACATGATCTCTTATAATGATGAAGGCAATTGGCATGAGGCACTGGGGATGTGTATATAAAAGGGACAAATATTAGTACGCACAATGCCTGACAACAAATTTAATACAAGGTAATACTCTATGGAGGAAAGAAAAGAAAGAAAAGAAAAGAAAAGAAAAGAAAAGAAAAGAAAAGAAAAGAAAAGAAAAGAAAAGAAAAGAAAAGAAAAGAAAAGAAAAGAAAAGAAAAGAAAAGAAAAGAAAAGAAAAGAAAGAAAGAAAGAAAGAAAGAAAGAAAGAAAGAAAGAAAGAAAGAAAGAAAGAAAGAAAGAAAGAAAGAAAGAAAGAAAGAAAGAAAGAAAGAAAGAAAGAAAGAAAGAAAGAAAGAAAGAAAGAAAGAAAGAAAGGGTAAAAGAATCTTCACATGGTGGAGAGCAATGAAACTAATGGGGAACAGAAACTGAGGCCCTCAGACAACAGTATCTGAGAGAGCTGGGTGAGGGGCAGGAAGATAGCATAGATTGCCAAAATTTAAGATGAACTTAAAAGAAACGGAAGTACAAACAAACCAGCAAAAAGCTCAGCCTCCTGCAGTATTCTTTGATAAATGTAACCACCTGAAATGAGGCTTGTCAAATCAATTACCAGATATAAGATGATGCCTTTAAAATTCCTGTGAAGCAAGAGGTTTTTCTTCTTTTGCCTTGCAATCGCAACTCCAAAAGCAATTCGTTATCTAATGGAAGGTATCCCTGCCCATGACAGAAGAACTGGAACTAGGTGATCTTTAAGGTCCATTCCAACTCAATGCATTCTATGATACATCCACGGTAATAAAATTTCCAAGGGAGTCTAATTATAAAGCACAATTCATCAACTACACCTAATAGTAAAATTACCTATCTTCACAACAGAAGCTGACCTGGAGACTTTTTCAACTAAAGAAATTCCTTAGTTAGAACTTACTCTAAATTGCAATGCAAATTTGAAAAGTATGTTTAAAAACTCATTAAAAACCAGTTAAGTTCAATATAAACGTACCTTGAACCTTGTGTATCACAGGGCAATGTCTTGCGCTTCCTTGACTCATTAGTCAAGCTATCTAAGGAGTTTTCTCCTAATCCACTCATCTTGACCTTGCATCAGCAGCTAAAAGCAATGACATAATAATTTTGAATAAAATGCTCAAAATACCAATTCAAAATGAAGAGAACTTATCCAGATAAGTAATTTATTTTTATCAGATTTACAAGTGAGTTTTCTTAATGCAAATCCATAAATATTGTGCTACTGAAAAATAATGTTTGTTTACATTTCTTTAAAATCTACCCTTTATTTAGCCAAAACCCAGGTTATTAAAGCTTTCTATCACTCTAAGCAAAAGTAAAGGTTAAAAATGCATTTAATTTTTTTCAGAGATATTTAATATTTGCACTATTAAACTGGGACCACTGTATAGCTCCAATTCGTCTAAAAAAAAGAAATTATCAGTATTTAAACATGTATTCAGATAACCTGAAAAGAAAGCAATAAATTAATGTCATACCAAAACACAGTTGCAGAAACAAGTAATTTTCATCCTTAGGAGTGTATCAGGGGGCTTACAGGAGTTTCATACTCATCTCTGCATAAAGCCAATAGATTACTATTACGACTTGATAGGTTACCATAGTTTTCACATCTCTTCCTAAATCTTCTAAAATCCATACAGTGTTCTAAAACTTTGAGGCCAAGGCAAGCAAAGACTTCCACCATCTTTCATTTCTATTGCTTCTGGAGCAAAGACTGGGCCATAACCCAATAAAAACCAGGCAATTTTGTCAAAGTCTAGTTACATTAAAACAAACCTGCCAGATTAGATATATATGACACTCATCTCCCCTCACTCCCAAGAGAAAAAAGGAGCACAGACACAGATGAGAGAAGAAAGCCATGTGAGGTCCTGTTATGCTAGGATCAACAACACTGAGGGAGGAAAAAAATTTAATGGATCGATGCTATGTATCTAGAGTATTTTAGAACACAACTAGAACTATAAAAAGATGTTCAAAATTGGTTTTGGTCTTCTAACCACAATGAAACAAAACAGATCTAGGCAGTTAGAAATTAAGTACTATTTTATCCTTCTTACAGAAATTTCCAAATTAAGTGTAAATTTCATTTACTGCATTCTAGTTCAGACTGCAGTTCTTTACCCTGTACAGCAGTGGCAATAAATGGTGCTAAATATTTAGTTAATAGAGTTAGACTTGTCAGTTAGAGAGAACCTTTTTGCATAACATAACCCAAGCATTAAGAAATCTTTCACTGAAAAAGTTCTTTGTCTCCACAAGCAAAAACTACCATTATGACAATTGTTAAAAGAAACTGGACTAGGATGACCAAATTCCTAGGAGTCAGTGATAACATATCACAAGGACAAGGAACTGATAGAACTAAATGAAGTTTATATTAAGGTATAAGAGGCTGGTGGCCAACTGGTTCAAGAAGCTCTGCAGAACAGAATATGAGCACCCTGTTGAACAAGAAGTTAGTTAAACACAAGTCAGCAGTGTATACTAGCAGCAAAGACAACCAACCCCTCAAAGGGTACCAAATCAGCTAACTGCTGCCAGGACAAGCTATCTAAGGAAAAAAAAAAAAGAAAAGAAGCATGTGTATTACTTTTGAGAAGTGTGTGAGTGCACGGTAATACTTTTTGAATTACTTGACTGACTGAATTTTTGCTTATTGGCTTCTTGTCAGTGGTGGGGGATATCTGCTGTAGTTTTTCCTAAAGTCTAAACTGAAAGGACAAAGACACACAAGAACAGATTTGCATGAAGCAGCATGGAGGTTTTTAATTCTACACATCGAGAATTTAAAAGAACATTCTTCCTACAGCAGTACAAAATTTTGAAAGCTAGACAGGACAAAGGACTGGATTGCTCTAGCACATGTAAAAAGGCCCAGAAATAAAATGGCATCTTTTTAAAGTAAAAATTCTCTTTGCAGCTAATAAAATGTTACAATGCTTAACATAAAATTCTATCATAACCAATCTTCATGCCAATCGATATATATTACAAAAGGAAGGATAACATGTTTTTAAAATGACAACAGAATTAAACCCAATAATCAAACATAATCTTCCATTTGAAATAAACAATTACAAAAGATGCCTAACTCTGTACTATGGGCATGAACTGTACAGATAAGAACTTGGTCTTACACATAAATCCTTGCTAGAGAAACAGGATGAATAAGACAAACCCAACAGAGAGATGGAAGAGCAAGTCTGAAGACCTTTCTCCATTTATATATTCCTCCAGGGCAAAAAAATCCCAAACACATCCGTGGTGGCCTACTTTACATAAAGTTCAAGAAAAATACACTGTTAGGCCACTAGATGCCAGTACAGAACTGGACTGCAGGGATCGTCTTTCCTTCAATTAGCGTCATTCAGCTGAATGAAAAACTACTCATTTGAACAAGTAAGCAGCTGAAAAAAAGAGATTATAAAAACAGTTATGATCATGCAAAAAGCAGTTGATTATCTGAAGCTGGTACTCAGCACTACATATGACTCAAGGTCTTATGTTCACAGACCTCACAGCTGAAGCTGCATCTTCAGGCATGCTGTAGGTGACACCTGCACACACTTCCAGGATTGCTGCTTCCCTCCCTCCCCAACTACATTTACAGGCTGAGTACAGTAAGAGCTGGCGGTTTAAGGGCTAATGTGGAAAAAGAAAGGAAGAGCTTAAAACGTAAGTCTTAAGGCTAACTCAGGAAGGATGTGGACAAAGCTAGTATGTCTGAATCCAAGAGTAAATTCTGTTTAAGAGAAGGAAGCATTTGAAACACATTAAGCAGTTGAAAATTTGAACTAGGATAGACATTTCACTATAACATAATTTTGAAGGTTACATGGTTGTTTTAAATGATTTAAAATAGAAATGTCATTTCTGGTTTAATATCTACTTGTAGTGAGAGATAACTCACAACGTAATTAAATAGAAAACCAAAAATTACTACAATTTGTCTAAGAAACATGATAAATATAGGAACTTGGACAAGGAAGAAAAAAATCAGTAATTTGCATAGACTGTTTTCCTACTCTTACACCCAAGTAACTGGTGGTAGTTTGCTCAGGCCTGAAGCTGCAGAGTTGCTGCACATGCATTTTCCTTTCGCTAAGAATATCATTACAAGCTGAGCAGGCAGGTCATGCCTAGAACAACTCTGTAACTGTTTAGCTAAGGAAATTACAGAAGCTGCTTCCCAATACAGATGGATTTACAGTACAAATTCTTAACAGTAAAACTAATTTCCCAGCTACAGGAAGTATTTGCAAAAGAAGCAATTTCTTTCATTATTAACTCCTCAGTGAGTTAATGAAAGAAATCACCAGTTTTGAAAGTACCAGGTGTTCTATTTCTTCATTGAAGCTGAACCTGTAATTTCTAATGGGCTAAAAAGTTTTTCCAAAAGGAAGGCTATTTTGGGGGTTTGGGGAGTTTTCCTGAAGTTAATTATTTCAAAACACAGCTCTGAAACACAGGTTTCAAAAGTTGAAACCTTTATGCATTTTTACTACTAAAAGCAAAAAAAAACCACCAACCAACCAACCAACCAACCAACCAAAAACACAGGCATCTTTGTAAACTTACTTTTTGAGATAAGAGGCGACAACACTATTTCTGGCTTATGAACCACTAATGCTGGCTAAAAAGACTTCTCTGCTAGTGATACCACACAATATTATCTACCTAAATGAAGTATTTTTTAAAGAAAAGAATTAGAGTGAAATTCTGTTACTTGCATGATTAATAAAATTAAAATAAATCTAAAAGCTCGCTTAATTTGACTGAATAGCTCAGTTACTACATAAAACTGGGCAAACGCAAGAAATTCTATTAAATTTTAGATCAGTATAAATTACCCAAAACAAAGTCTTCAAAGCAAGGCACTGTTTAATTCCATTGATTGTAGCAATAATGAACCACTCCATCATAATGCTCCTAATCCCACCAGTGGAGTGGAACCGAAGGCAGCAATATTTGGAGCAAAAGTTCCAAACTTTCATGATTATTTGCAACATCTTAAATTTTCCTACATTCTTCTGAATTCAAGAAAACAGAAAATAACAAAGATATTCTTGCTCATCAGTAACTCTGGTGAAAAAAAACCACCAGTCCTTATTATTAAGGTGTTCATGCCTACACCCTATGCTATGTACCATACACTTTTCATATGTCTATTAACTTCTCAGTGAAAAGCATAAATGAGTTGTTAAAAAGGTACTGGGTTTTGCACATGGCAGATAAAATAGTTCCAGTAATTACTAATCCATCTATTGCAAAAGCGTATGGTACAGCCTTCCAAACAAAACCATAGATTTTAAAGAAAACATGAGTGTTTATGAGTAGCAGTGTCCAACCTGCCACAGCTTCAGTATTTTGACAGGGTAAAATCCATTGTCTTCTAAAATTCCACCCTGGAATAACAAGAAAACGATGCACATGCCAACAATACAGTATGTTTGCAATGGGGAAAGTTCCTTCGGCCATTTCCTACAGCGCGTTCAAGCCAAAATGACACTGAAATTACTAAGCACAGTAAGCAGAAAGTTTTCAGTTTGATGCAACTATTTCTTCCCTCATCGTACTCAACTCACCCCCACAGAATTTAGAAAGCTACTAACTTAATATCCCTTAGATTGCTTTCTGCTACCTTGTCTTTCAATGCGCTCATTTCCTCGTCCAGCTCAAGCATGATTCCCTTGTGCCACCGCTCTCAGGAGCTGGTAGATGAAAGATCTATCCAGCAAACAGGACATGGCAAGTGAGAAGGTTTTGTCCTAGCAGGGGCCCAAAAATACCAACAATTACATGCTTCAGATTTAGTTTTTCTATCTGTTTCACTGAAACAGTTGACTACCCTCCAAAATGCACAACTATACAATACTAATTTAAAACATATCCTAAATATTTTCTTAAATAACGTTTTTTTTTGCATGAAAACATTTTAAATATTTCATTGATCCTACGAAACCACCAAGTTTTTCCTACAGTAGGTATGTATACTTCTGGTATTTTGCATCCTTGGAAGCTCTTCTGTCTGAGCTGATTTCTTGTTTGAGAAATTGACTAAGCAGAATTTAGCATTACTCAAAATAAGCCAGTTACAAAGAATTAAACCAAACAAGTTCATTTCCATGAATCATGAGCATGCCCTGGAATTTTATACAATGGTAAAATATTAAATAGAATCCTCCCTCCTAAAAAACAAGATATAAGTCACACATTTTTGCAAGATGCAGATTGCAATATTGAAATTTTGATAAAACTAGAGGATATTCCATTCTGCAACTGTGTATACTTAGTTCAAATTTGTTATTTCAACATTTTATCTCCCTCAAATACACATTAAAAAGTATCAAAAGTATTGAAACTTCTGATTCAAAATATTCTTGATATTATGCAGAGATTCTTTTGCTCTAAGACTGACCACAGAAACAACTGATGTTTCCACTTACATAGACAGGAATCCACAAGAATATAAGCAGCAATTTCACTTTCTGGCAGTGGTGCAGTAAGGTTTTTGGTTTGGGTTGGGTTATTTTCTTCTTTCTTCCCTCCTTTTCTTTTTTTTAAGTACATGCTTCTTTTTTTTAAGTACATGCTTCTCATATACTAAACTGTAGTTTTAAAAATGTTCAGGTATATATAGTCCAAATATGAGATCAGTCACTTACTAGTCCTTAGCAAACATTCAAGCACTGCGTATTTTTCAGAGGACGTTCAGAATCAGAATTCATTTTAAGTCACATCCTGGAAAACAAAAATAACATATGATATGTAACTTCATGTAACTGTCATCTCTGCTATACATTGAACAGTAGACCATTCAACTCTTGTCCCTATGCTAAACCCACATGCTCCTCTTCTAAATACAGAGGCATTAGCCAACAGCTTAACATCTTAAATTTTAAAAATATTTTATTTTAACACTGTGGTCTGTTCCACTTCACATGAATTAGTTTATGTTATTAGGGTGCTTATATCAAAGCACAGCCATGCGCTAAGTGCTTGGCATTTGGGGCTGTGCACTCAGCTTCCCCATCGGATCTCACATCAGTACAACTTTCAACATGTGAGCATACAATTTCCTGTCTAAAGCCTGCTCAACCAAAACCCGAGCGTGCTCAAACAAAAATATCATTCAGCATGTTTTGATCTCAATGGGCTCAACATACTGACCTTTGACTAATTTACCCACTCTCAGGATGAGCTACAAAGATAACCAATTCACACCATGTAGAACCTTAGCATCCAACACATCCTGGCTACCAAATCAAAGTTTACATACGGGAGGTTTTTTGATCAAATTTGTAAAAGACATAAAAAAAGATCATTACATTACAGTCCAGATGAGATGGCTAAGTGACAAGTCTTATTGTTACCTGTGGCACAGACAACAACAATATGACAGACACCTAAAGACAGAACACACTACAATGTGTGCAGGTTAAAAATATACCTATATATAATGTGCCAGATATGGTGAACACAATAGTTACTTTTTAAAATAAGACATAAAAAGGGTAGCACTTGCTTAACCTTCCTTAAATGTTTCAGAGATAATTACTGTGCCTTTTTAAAAAAAGAACCCAAATACAATACACTTTAAATTAGAGTGCATAAGACCAACATACTTTTAAACCTCTGAGGAAGGAGCAAATGCAGCAGATAAAAATGCCACTGAACCTTTACTACAGCTTTGTGAATCTGAAAGTGCAATGAAAAAAACACTCATTTACACTGAGTAAATAAAAAGGTTTTCATGTAACTAGTTTATACTAAGAAGTCTTTCATTACCTTTTAAGATGAAAAGCACCTATACCTATATTATGAAGCAAACAGGAAATTATATTTGTTGTACTGATACATCACTTATCCAGTGGAGTGCTTATCCAGCACTTCCCCCACCAGTAGAGTAACTAATAAAATACTATTCCAAAACACATTTGATCACTCTCCACTCTTTTTCACTCTCACATTCCAAAATGGGATTTACTAGGTAGTAAATGATTCAGAGACTTCACTGAATCAGGACTTTCAGTTAAAAAAAAGTGCCATCTCTAATGCTAGTGAAACGCACCTTGTTGCAACATGTTAAATATTCTTAATTTCATGCACATTCATTTTATATTATACATTCTATCTTAGGGAGACTGATTTTTCAGACCTTGCCAGGTTTCATTTACCAATTCCCCTGCAGTGCTTATGTTTAGTAAACACCATGCACTCTTGGGCTATTTCTCAGACATGACAATTAACTTGAACCTTTTTCACTTTGCATGTATTAATACGGCAGGACACTTCTAGTTAAGAGACGGTCAGAGGTGGAAGATGCTTGGAGTTCATTTCCTGTTCCTCTGATAAATAATGCATGTGGATCTATTTTTGGAATGTCATTACTTGTTAATTTGTTTCCTACGCATCCCGGTTTGCGAGTTAGAGCAACAGAAAAAGGACCATGTTAACAGCAAACAAAACACATGACAGAAAAGCAGGTCCCCTGTAATATTGAAATTAAAATACATAAAATTAAAAGTATTTATTTAAAATTAGTTATTCCTAATACTCCTAATTGTTTTAACAGTGCAGGTGAACACACCTGCCTTTAATCTCCAGGACAGCATAAATTCATCTTTAAAACTCAACTGCACACTTACATTTCACACTAAAACCGCACACTCCTTTGGTGATATTTTTATGTCAACCGTCTTCTGCCATATTTTGCCATAGATTTCCAGTATATACAAATACCAGCAGCTAAAACTTCCATTCATTCAAGTAGAATAATTTAAAAATAATTTGTGACCTAAATTTCATTTTGTATAGCCTATGCCAATTTGCCTGAGAAAGGAATCAAAGGAGGAATGGTCATTAGAGTTTCATGCGAGAAAAGAATCCAGAAAAGTGTACACATCTGTGACATCTCAATATGAACAGAGACAATAGAGGCCTTTTACAGCTATACTGGAGAGTGTGGGGGGTGAAGGCTTGCAAGTCTTTTTTGTTTGTAACACGAAGATGTGAATAATTTTGTAAAATGCAGTCAGGAAACCTCATGTGGTATTACTAAATTAGTCTCTTTCTTGTTGGATCTCTCCGCTGATTTCAATTTTTAGATGAATCAGGCAGGAGTCATGAAACAAACTCAGACACAGAAACAGGAAAAGAAAACATGAATAGACTTTCCCTCATTAAACAGACATACACTGCACGAGACATATATTCTAACACTTCTAGCACATTACAATGTGGTATTCATTTCTTCATTTGTTCATTTCTTCACATCACATTTCTTCATTTCTTTATTTCTTCACATCACATCATTTGTAGCTCCAGTTCAAGCTATTAAAGCCAGGTATCTCATCAAACAGTTTTAACAGGAAAAGAAAAGGAAGGCAGCAAATTAATCAGTTACTGCTTGTGCACACAAATCAAAGGAATTGTGAAAGATGGTATAATTGTCATTTGAGGTTAGTTGTGTTTAACAAAACAACATGCAGCTTAGAAGTAGTATGGAATATTAATCTACACATCTCTAGATATATGTGAGGACATCACCACACATCCCCTCAAGACAGAAAAGTGATTACACAGGTCCTCTTATGACTGTATTGCAATAACAACAGAGAGAGAGAGAGAGAGAGAGGGAGAAATTATGCTGCCTCTCAAGTGAATCCTGGATAATAGCTCTTACACCTACATAGCCTTTGGAACAGAGAACAAAAACATCAAAAAATACCTACATGGCTCTACGGCTCTATGAGAAAGTTAAAGGGGATGCCACGGGGAAAAGGTTAGCATTTAAGAAGTGGAAAGCTTGTTTACATGGGAAGAACTGAAAATGAATTGAAACAGGAAGTACAGGACTAAAAAAAGAGAAGACTGCACCTTGCACTTAACTACAGGTGATTATAAAAAGATGCTTAAGTAGCATATCATTAACAGGGAAGCCAGCAAGGGAGACAGTGGACAAAGGCATAAACTGGATACTCAGTGAGAATAAAGCTGTAGCTGTGAAAATTTCTTCATGTTGGCCTTCACCTTTGTTAATCCAAAACAACACAGAAAATGCACTGAATCCATTCTGCCTCTTAGGAGCGTTCGAGATTAACTAAGGTTTAAAACCCTGCTGGTTCCTAATGGGAGCAAAGAAATCCCATCTTTAACCTTGAATTTTTAACAAAGTGGTCCAGCAAACTCTGAATTCCAGACTGGCTTCAGACACTAATTTATCTTTTGACTTTGGCAATTTGGATATTAGTTAAAGAAGAAAGAAAATTATTTCCTAATATAAATAAAGAAGAATGAAAATGATTTCTTATGTCATTTGAAGTGTCTTCCAGGTTGAAAGGTTTAGTATGAATACTAGTAAATATAAGTATGACATTTTTATTAAACATATTAGTAAGGAGAAAAAAATGTATCTTTCACCATTGATCAGTAGTTAAAATTATGATGATCATAATCATATTCATCCATTCCAGTTTTAAGGTCCCTTCAGTCTTGAGTTACTTGGCAGCCAACATTTGTGATCTGTTCACCTCAACACTGAGTTACTGAAGTAACAGGAAACTGTAAGTCTAAAAGATCAGCAAGCTATGTGGACTGACAGAAAATCTGAAAAACATGAAAATAATAATTTCTTCCAGACATTTTTCTCTTCAAGAGAACTATTAGACAAGAATAATTACATTCAGTGCTTTTAACATTCCAAAACAATCTCATAATTCTTTATGACATCTAAAGCAAGGAGGACAAGTTTTTTTATTATTCGGCCAATGAACATGAACTGTTTAACCACAATACCAAAATGGCTCCCAGAAAAATAGGTCATCCCTGGAAGGAAAATGTATCTTCTCTCTGACATGCATTTTCATTTACCTAAAGAAAAGCTTTAGCATTTATTCGACTAAGGAACTGCATTTTAACTATATTTAATTTTATGATTTCTAGGAAATGTATGCTTCCAAGAGTATATTGCATATTTAATATAATCCCATATTATATTAGTATTCCCATATACTGAAAGTCTGAAGCCCACTAAAACATTTAAGAGTTAAAAAGTATTTTTGATCTTTAAACATTACTCTTACATTTTTACATTATAGTGCTAGTTTACAAAATGCTTATATATTGTGACTAAATTTGAGAAATGAAAATCATTATGGGTGTATTCTCGTCATAGGAAGAGTATTGACACACCACTGTGCTAACCCTAACCCTAACATCTCTAGAACAAAATGGTAAAAGCAACAAGACAGGCTGAACATGTGTACACATGTTAAGCTCTGAAAGCTGCTTAAAAATGCAAGATTGAGTAAAGTTCATGTGAACGTTTGTATACATGCAGAGTTTTAATAGCTGCTTGAAAATGTAAGAATGAGTAAAGTTCATGTTAGCCTTGATAAATATCAGCTGTCAGGCACTGCCAACCAATATGCAGTATGTTTTCCACGAGCTAGAGCCCAGTAAAATGCAATTTTTACTTTACTGGCTGAATAGAATGCATTATACAAGGCAACATTTACCCAAGGTCAAAAGTTTACTGTTTTCAAATTTTAACTTCCAAAGTAGGATATTTTTACACAAATATCATGACACTGAAATTAATGGAAGCATTCCTAAAAATCTTTCATCAAGTTACATAGAATCCTCTAATATACACTTTCTACCAGAATGGACATAGTCAACTTCAAAGCAAGTCAAATGCAACCTGAAAGAAAAAAATGTTGTTGTTATATCCACTTTCAATTCTGTATTTTTTCAGGACAGAGAAAACTTAGCACTAGAAAAAAAAATTAGATAAACATCACTTATTTTCCAATTCTCTATCACGTCACAGCTCTGAGGTTTATTAAAGAATGTCTTCAGTTGTCTGGCATAGTGCTAGAAATGAAAATATATTTCAGTAGTATTATCCATAATGAAAAATACTTGCCCTGTTTTTTCACAGCATCATCAACAAAAGACTGCTATAGCATATGGAGCCAACAAGATTGAAGACATACTGGTTTTGCTAGCATATAATTTTTGCTCTGAATTGATTTATATTTGTCAGAACTGTAATTTCTCTGGACATTCCCTATTTGTACCTTGAGAACAAAAACTGCCTACTTTAAGGGCGAGAGCATTAGTACTGCAAGTACCATTGGCCCGTGCTTTTCATTTACTTATCTTGAAGAAAACCATGCCTTTCCAGCTGCCATCTGATTGGAGAGAGCGAAAAATGGGCATTGTGCCATGACATAGCATGAGGAATTTTTGATACCACAAACTGTAAAGTTGAGGAGTCCTTCTCTCGTCTAAGCCTTCAGCAGACTATTGTAAGCACAACTACATACCACAAACGAACGGATGCAACAGTTATGGACCACTTCATCCAATTCTTTTTTCTTTTCTTGTATCAGTTCAGTAATACTGTCTCTCTGCTATTTATAGTTCATTTACTGCTTTGATAAATTACCTGATACATTGTATTGATTATCACAAGCACTATATATATATATGTGTATATATATGTATATACACACACACACACTCAAGAAACATCAAAAGGAAAGTTTAGAGGAATCAGTTTAAAACTGTGCTGGAAACAAAGCACACTCTTCTAAAAAGACAGCAGAGTAAATATCCTGGTCTGGTACTTCAGCAGAAATCAGTAGGCAAAGCTACTGTTTACTGTCCCTATGGCCTGAGAGATCAAAAAAACTGAGCCTGTAACAGAAGCTAGGAACAACCTGATTATCAGGACACATCAACGCACCCTAGCCCACACACATTTACATAGATAATGCAACCTACAGAGTTATAAATGCATAAAGTCCTTTCAGCTATAGCAGCCAACCCTCATTTTTATCACATTTTTCAATGAAGTGAAGGTGGAACACAACTTGCAGCAGGAGGTCTGCTTCACCAAGATCACACCACTTTTCTATCAGAACTTTTCCTTCTACAAACTGGTTTGTACATTAAAGGAGAAAAAAAAAATTTCTCAGATCGTGATTCCTGAAAAACAAGACTGTGTATATGGGAAATCATATGTCTACAGCTTAAAATTTTCTGTGTATTCATGTTGCATCCTGATGATATCACAGGAGAACTCAGAAAAATTATTATATTGGCAGAGGAGGTACAAAAATGAATAGATTTTTTTTTAATGTCTTTCAGTAAGTTGTTGCTATAAACATGCTCTTTAAAAAAGCATTTAAAATCCAGAAACCCAAGCCATTACTGCTGCAGAAGACCAAGTGTGCACTCATCACTGAAAAGCTGCAACAAGGATGTGGACAGGACAGCTTTGAGACAAACCTATTGAAGAAGCCAAGAAAAAGCCACTTATTGCATCCCACAATTAACCATCACACTGCAGGTAGTAAGTTTCACTACCAACTGAAATGGATATAAAAGCAGAAAAGACAGACACAATGGTAATGTTTTAAAACCAAACAAAAATCTGAGGTTCAACTACTACACGTCTACTCTTTTCCAGCATCATTTATGCCAGCATGACAGTGAGGATCTGATCTAGGGGAAACTGCCAAGCTTTAATAAACCAGCAGACATCTGAAGCACACAATAGTAGTTCTGATGAGTTTCGGAACATATAATAGTTTTCCAAACTGAGAAGCTGTGCTCTAGTATCTCCTCTAAATCACCTTTCCATTCTTTTGTTTAGAAGAAAGCAGAAAGAAAACTGCTTTCTAGATAGAAAGCTGCTTACTCTAGACAGGGAAAAAATAGATGAAAACACCATGCCAGGAACTTCTCTTTACATTTCTCATTCATCGTGTGGAAACCTTGGTGGGGGAGAAAATTCTAATAGAGCAGCTCCAAAGCAGCTGGCAAGACCCTATTTTGGAATATGAGGAGATAAAACCAACATGAAGATCTTCTCTGAATAAACACATAGAATAAAGCAGTAGAGAACGCCAACACATATTTTCAGTTTGTGACTGCTCATTTAATGCTTTTTGGTTACAAAATGTCTTCACAGCATCCGTGACACCCTTCTTTTCAGCCATATTCATTACATGAAATGGTTACACTAGTGATTTTTCATTATCAGCAGTTAGCTCTCAATAATGACCTTCAAAAACACTCTCCCCAGCGGGGTCCTTTGAAGTTATAGGATTTATAGGGCTAAAGAAATTTGTGCTTCTGTAGCTTCAGTATCAGCGTTACTTTTTTTGCCAGTTTCCCACCCTTCTGCTGGCATCTGCAGCAACAATTTTAGAGTTCGCGGATTTTTACCACTGAAAGGCTTGTACACATAATGTTATCACAATGCAACCACGCAAGTGTTCAAGAGAAGTCAGAACACATTAAATTATGCTTCAGAAATAGAGATCAGAATTGATTCCTAATTTGTGACAGTTGTTATTCACTCTCCTTTAGAAGAGCATTTATTCCATTTTACTGTGATAGGCAACACGATGTGCAGCTCCACTGCAGCTCCACTGTGAAGGCAGGAGAACTGCCATGAAACAGACAATGAGAATCAGACAGGACGTGCACAGGCACAGGAAGGAGAGAACATCGAATTACAGGCAGTGGGGAAAAAGAAACTGTGTAATAGCTGCTGCTTAGGTGCACTAGCTGGAATAAACAGGGAGGCCACAAACGACAATGTCAGGGCATGTTTCTTTTGCAATTGCAAGGAGAATTGCACACATGAGGGTGCAGACGATCTGCTATTAATCATTTAATATTCATCGTTCCCTCGAGGTTGCTGGCAATGCTTCTGGAGACTCCCTCAATTCCCAGAAAAAGCTGCATTAAGAACAAAGCAGCACTACAAGAACAGCTCACACGGAACCACCACCATTCTGTCCTACTCTACTAACACTGCTGTAAAGGAAACACTTCTTAACCACTAAACTGCTTACAGAACTCAATTTTTAAAGAGTCCAAATCACAGCAGTTGTGGGTACCTCCCCAGCCTAATCTCTAATAAGGAAAATGAACACGCTATATAAATCCGATGAAACTATTTGCAAGAACAAGACAAGAGAGATGTGGAAACAACAGACTGAAGCAGTCAGGCATCAGGTTTCTTTGTTGAGAAAGAGTTTTGAATGTTATCTCTAGGTAAGGTGCTGAGTGACTCCTTGATTAAGTGGCACTTAACATTCAGTATATTTAATGTTCCAGCAAGAACAGGCGACCATACCTTCGCCTATGAGCTAGTGAGGGAGGAAATGGAAACTGATGCAGTAATCAAATCAGCGATTCTTTTGTCAGCGACAAGACATACATTTAAGGGGAAAGAAATGTGAAATCACTAAATGTCGTGTTCATACTTCATCGAAAATGTAATGCTGCTATAACTTGTCTGATTTGGCAAAGCTACAAAGGGGAAGGTGAATTTTCTCGGCCACAGATATTTCAGGTTTGTGATAAAATCTGCAGAGTATGAAAATGACACACACGTTAATTAGGTCCAGAATTTGCTGGAGTCACACCCTAAATAAAAATTCCTAGCATTGGCTACTCTAGGCCTCCGACACTTCACAATTTGGCAGTGAAGTTCAGCTGACACTTCTTGTCTCTCAGACTGAGGTGTTGGAGGCTTTCTTGTTTAAGGGAGATGCAGAATAGAAAAGGAGCTAAATAAATATGTATTCAATTCACAGACATATGAACTAAGTTGTAACATTGAGATATTCCAAAGTAGGATTTCAGTAAGGAGACACCACTTCAATCTTTTAAAAAATTCAATAGTGTTTATTAAGCTCGCTGAAACCATCGTACCGGGTGACTCATCCTCCCTTTCCCACTTTCTAATTAGCCCCGATGGCCAGCATCAGTTTGTAGGTTGCTTGTAGTTGGGTTGTTTTTTCTTCAACCATACAGAAACATGTTGGAAAATGAAAAAGACCCCAAACTGATTCCTACAAAACCCCGAACTGATTCCTACTTGTGTAGCGATGGGACTTTCAGAAGCTAGCTGGTAGTAGCCTTTAAGGCAAATTCCAGCCTTGCCGTTAGCGGCACACAAGCAAACCACTCGCTTGTTCTTGTCCTCCCCCTCCCCTCAGGGAGACTGCATGCAGCACAGCATGATCACAGAGAAAAAAAAACACAGGAAAAAGGGGGAAGCGGGGCGGGGGGGAAGAAGCCCTCAGCTCTTGGCAAGGGGAAGGCGTTCCACAAGAACTGCTACAGGGTCAAAAGTTTACTGTGGTTTCAATTTCACCTTTTTGCAACCAATGAGCGTGCGGCGGCTCCAGACAGAACCGCGGGCGGCAGCGGCCCTTAACTCCTTGCGGCCCGGCCCGCCCCCGTCAGGGAGCGGACAGTTAGGGAGAAGGGCCTCTCCTCCCTTTCGCCTCCCTTCGAACGAGCAGCAGAACGCCGAGCAGCAGAACGCCAGCAGCCTCCTCCGGACTGAGAATTGCTTTCAGCATGGAAATAAAAGGAAAGGGGAGTCGTCCGAAGCAGTATAGCAGCGAGGCAGAAGTTGAGACTTGCGGAAGTAGGGTCCCTTTCTCCCGCTTTAGCTGAAAATCATGGCAGTAAGCAAAGGGCTAGACACTAGGCATTATCAAAGCATCACAGCCCCGGAGGTGTTACAGCTACGAGCCGCCTGTTTGTGCCAGCAAACAGGAACGACCTTGAGAAAGGGGAGGGAGAGCACCAACACAAAACTGTCAGAAAAGATTCTGAATGCGCAGTCCAGAGCTGCAGTAATTTACTTTGCTTCACGACAAACGAGAAATCCACGGTACTGTGGGCATAAGGCTGGGCAGCCCAAGAAGTACTGCTGCCCAATCCTCACAGTACATGTCATAGTAGCCTGCTTCTAGATGTTGACTACAAAACAGGACATCATCTACTTCACGAAGGATGGACATAGAAGTCATGGCTCTTGGCTACAAAACCCCTCAGGTCTTCAAAATCTTGCAAAGGAGAACAAACAAAAGCAAAAGAAAACAAAAAACTTTACAAAAAAAGTAAAAAATGCTCTGGGCATGAGATTTGTAATAGATTGTCTGGGTTTAGCACTGAAAAAGAAAGATGCATATTCACTCATGTTATTACAGAACTAGAGCACAAACACAAAACAGGCTTCTTGTTCCACTGTATCATCACTAACAAAGCAGTTTTCACCCCAGGAACTACAGACCCGGATGAATCAGTCCATGGAGGGGTACCACAAAACCTGTGCTGCCACCAGGTTTTTCTCTGGGAGATTGGTGAAAATGTTGATGACGGCAAATCTGAATGACAAGATCTATAATTGTGTTTTTGCATTTGAACTTGAAAAAAAATCAAATGTCCAGCTACACTTGAACAACAGATTTATCACCCCTTTATTGGTCTCGCAAAGAACGAGGACTAAAGCTCCTGTGAAGATGTTCAGTTCAGTGCAGCAACAGACACCATAATACAAGACAGCATGAAGGGAGTTTGTAAAGCATGTAGTTCAGGCAAATTCTTTAGCATCGTAACCTAAGAGTATGATTCAATACAGCAGAAATGCATAGGCTTCCTTAGAGATTTTAGCAGCTCTGATTTGATACCAAGTAGAATGGCAAGTCATCGCACACATTTGCAGAGTAAAACACATTTGGAACTAACCATTCCAAAACAGGAGGCAGTCAAATTGGGAAACATTTGGAGGCATGTATTTTGGCATAGTCTGATCTCCAACACGGTGCAGAAAGGTTGACAAGAATCTGAATATACTGTGAAGAGGTAAAATGAGTAAATATGCCATTGACATACAGAAAAGGTTTATGGTAATGATGCTGGTGAAAATACAACTCAGTTTTCCAAACCCTGAAGCCAAGGTAGATTGTTTAAGATAATGCACATGACAACCTAAGGTGGAAAAAAACATTAGTCAGTTGGCAGCTATTACTAATTTTCCAGCAACATGCAGTTTCAAAATCAGTAAATTATCTTACCCAGAACATTAAAGGCCTTCAGTGCACTTTGTAAGGGTGAAAGATACTCTGGTCTCAGACCTCTATACAGGTCCAGAAAAGGGATGAAGACTCTTACAAAACAGCTATGCCAGCTGAAAACATTGCCAGACAAACTTAAGTAAATCATACTTTTGCAAATCATACTTCTGCGACTCAATTGACAAAACAGTTCTAGGCAGTAAGATAATCACGTGAAGCCTCTTAAAACCTGCTTCAGGTATAGTCAGCCACTCCAGAGCAGCCAAAGAAAACCAACTTCCAGCTGGTGGACAAGGTCAAACAGTGATTTCTTGAACTGACACAGGTAGATTACTTTCTTAATCTATGCAAATAGGCACAGCAGCAGCTGAATGCAGCTACTATGAGGTTAAGTGCAATGCCTTGCGAGATGCTAATAAAAGATGCAGGAAGAGATTAAAACACAAAGTCAGAAAGTTGAAGCCATCATAAGATCTTAGGTGACTGAGTTCATGCCCTACTACCAAGCTTTCCTACTGTAGTTCAAAAATGGAAAGACACCACAGAAAATGCTATCAAATAATGCTGTATTTTCACATCATAGCTAGATTAGGACACAGTTTTGCCAATACTAATTTAAGACTTAGTTACTTTTATTAAAAGCTCTCAATACATTGTTCTCCGTAAAAAGTGCAGTTTGGTTTTGTTGTTTTGCCTTCTCCGAATACCACAGAATTTTAGAGAAATTCTTTTACAGTAAGGTATCATAAATGAATGCCCTTTTTGTACGATGGCCTCATTTTAGAAGAAAATGGATACTATAAAATTTTATATCAAGTCAGCATGTTACCAAGAAGTTTTTCTGTGTTTTCTGAATTTGATTAATACAAGTCAAGGTCACTTCCTGAAAGAAGGATGCCTACTACTGCAGCTGCAAGCAAACTAGACTCAAAAGCTGGGGGATGGGGAGACAATATTGGCAACTGCTAGCACTGTCTCCAAAAATATACCAATTACTAAAGTCAAGTAAAATTTGCAATTTTTTACTACATCACTACATAAGTAACCCAATAACTGAAGTCTGAGTCTGTTTAATTACTGTTCCAAGCAAACAAGATTCACAGTGATGCACCACTGAACCTGCACAAAATTACTAATTCTGAGAACCCTTTACTAAGCTCTATACAATTTTCTTAAAAATGTATCTTTTAGTTTTATTTTTTTCTTTTCTTTCTTTGTTTTATCATGCAGTTCATGAAGCTAGTAAGAGACTGTCCTTGAATTAACGGCATGTCTCAGTCTTACTGAGACTGCACCGCTCCACCCAATCTACATTGTCCTATTCTGAAGTCTTTTAGGAAAAACACATTTTGGGAAAGCATGCAAGCTCTTTACAGAAGTCTACATTTTTCCAGTTTCTGAAGACTGTACCTAACTTACAGAAACAATTTAAAGTAAACCGTGTTCACCTGTAAAGTGTAAAAATGTTTTAAGCCCTGTAAAGATATTTTAAAATAGGTTGTTTTTAAAATGTGCCACATTTGCATTATGCATGAGGCCAATCAGATGTAGTTTGCCCTTCCCTGTTAAAACTAACAGGTCATGAAAATAAGACTCTATCAAACAGAAAAAGTATTATTTTTGCTTTTTCTACAATCTGTAGCACCACATTGGTGGAAGGAATCTATTGCTGAAAAACATTTAAAACCATACATCAACAGACATTTCCACAAGGACATCTGGGGACACACGGACACATACACACACTCACCCTCAACTTAATATACTTCATCTTTAATAAAACAGCCTCGATACAGCCAGCATTGCAACAGATGTTTCATCTGTTGATTGAGACCGAAATTAGGATGATCTACTGAATGAAACTTAGATTTGACATATTGGTGCAGTAAAAAGAAAGGAACCTTGCTAATTTTGGGTGGGCATCTTTGCCTAAAATAGAAAAATAAACTACAGCATATCAGTGCCTGTGCAGGCACAACTACATCTGTGGTTAAGGATGCCTAACATTTTCCATCACGGCAGCCTGTCCTAATTCTTTAATGCCTGTCTCTGACAGACACCTCAGAACTACTTTTTGGTTCGGAAGTTTGAAAAATGAGCAGACTTCTGTTGAACAAAGTGTAACCTTTTATTCAGTCCAAGAAATTAAAGCTTTGGAAGAGAAACGGGTCGAATGTCTAAACAAACGGAACGTAATCTTGCTGCTCCAATGAAGATATCTGTATAGCTGGCAAGTGCCTTATTTAAAGTACTCTAACATGCTTAGTTTTGTTTTAAACCAGTGGCCAAGATCCTCATGTATTTTATCTAACCAAGTTAGCTTTGTTGCTGCACAGCTTCTCCGTGCTGACCCAACAGAACATGCTTTATCACTATATTACCAAGACCAAGAGCAACTTCTCTGCAAACGTGCCAGCTATAAAGCAGTTAAAGTGCCTGGCAGCACAGTAGCTAGTGAACAGGGACATTTTTCTAGGTTATACTGCCTCACCCATAGACAGCATCCACAAAGCATGAGGCAGCAGCAGGATCAAGGGCTTAGCAAAGGCCACCTTTACCTCCCTCCTAATTCAAGATTTCATTTGAAACAGTAGCTGGAGGTCTCATCCAACAGTGCTGGAAACCCACTTTGCTGCCCCTCCAGCAAGTAACCCGTGTAGAAGGCACACTCAGTTTAGCAACCAAGGCAGCGCCCTGCTTGATGACTACCTTGCTGGCAAACAGAGTAGAAATTTCAATATGGCACATTATACTATTTTTCCACAGGCTTTTTAAAGACATACAGAAACTTACACTGAAAATACTAAGGATGTGAGGTCATTCAAAAAACTTCAAATAGTATTGTCAGCTCCACCTCTCAAGATTTTTTTAATCCTTGTTGCACATTCTTAATTTAAGCAGATTCCTGAAACAGTGCATTGCACAGATGATGCAACAGACAAATAAGGCTATTAGTAGTCTTTCCTGTGACCTGACGGGGGCCAGTCCCACACAAAGTCTCATGAGCAGTAACACAGCAATCACTTCCAATTTACCACACAGTAATAGATAATCATCTCATAAATCCAGATCGGAAGTCTGTCGAGGACCTGTATGTTAACTTGGCCTTTGCCCAGAATGGGTACTTAGAGAGCTCCAGTGACATTCAAATCAGAACACACAGGCTTTTCCCAATGGAGAGTAAACAACAGTGATACATACTGTCTTGATTATGACAGATCACAACGAATATATTTACACCCATCAATAAGGGTGGGCCCATGAGCATGAAAGAAATGTACTCCATAAATCACATCGCCTTGCCGTTGGCACATTTTGCTAGTCAGCAGATGCAGTACTTATGAACATTTATTCATGTGTTTGCACGAGAAGTAAGTTACAGAAATAATGTCAGCAAATATATTATTTTACACCAGAAACATGACATTTCAAAAAATGTAGATTCATATTCTGAAAAAGTGTTTGAGTGCTGTGGGCAGAAGGTAGGGGGGAAGGCATCTATCCATTACAGGGTCTCATACTGTGTGAGTCTACTCAGACCCACACAAACTGGCTTTAAGGGCAGTTAAATGCCTGGTGTCTTAAGAATGCTTTTGAGGCTCCTACTTAGTATTTTCTTCTGTCATGCTACTAAAATAGATTCTTTTAAAAATTTATTGAAAAACACACATCCTCTTTGTTTTTAAAATTAGATCTTGGTATTTGCTGATCTAATAATAATGAAAGGCCTGTTAATGAAGTTAACGAGTCTTCGGCAAAACTAGACTCAGATTTGAGAGTACAAGATCAGAAACTCCTAAAACCAAAATAAGCTACTGAAGAAAGGAAATCAAAATTTCACATTTTCCCTGCATAGTATCAGTGCTTATATATGATTAATTTAATTGAAAGAATAAGTACAGCTAATTAATACAAAGGTGCCAGTTCTAAACCCCAGTTTGTCCTTGAAATATGGAAATGTTTCAAGCTCAATGCTGTAATTACAATCTGATTAAGTCTGAGTATATGCAGGTACACTTCATTTGGCTGCAAGAGGTATTTAGTTCAACAAAAATGCCTACCATTCAATATTTGAAGCAAAATCAGTTGTCTACCCATGTTATACCAACAGATCTGAGCATTCCAATAATTAGGATCCCCTTTCCTCTATTTCTTTATCATATTCCGTACCATATTTCCTTCACAGTGAACAGAGCTCAGTAGATACAATACCTTCGGTGAAATAGCAAAATAACGACAGAAGAGAATCCCCCCCAAATCAGGTTAATTAATCTTTCCACAATACAGTCAGGTTATCACAGAGCATCTGCTACAATTTACTGCTCAAAACAAAGCTGTAGTGATATTGTGCATGCCTCTGGTCAAATAGAATCTTAGATTTACGGGCTCAATTATTTAAAAATTAAGCAAGGTGGAGTAATAAAAAGGAAAAAGCCCAAAGGTGGGTATCTTTGCTTAATACTACATAAAGCAGAGTAGTACCACCCAGAGAGGTATTAGAAATTGGAGAGTCACAGAGTCTCCTCCATGGCGTACAAGAAAAGGGCAATAGGCAAGCTTTACTACCTGCAACAAGTTAAGTTTCCGTTTACAAACAGTGATTGAACACCGGAACCACTTTCAGATAGCCTACGGAATCCCTATCCTGAGAGATTTTTTTATGCTTGACTGAACAAAACCTTGACAGACCAACACTGACTTTGCTCATGGTATTTGGATTGATGCTAGCATAATTGTGCGACGAGTTTCAGTAAAACACCGTCATCGGGGAATTACATACTACGGCCCAGAGATAAACTGGGATGTAGTATATAAGACACTGAGATAAACCATAATAACAATGGGCAGCTAGGATAGAAAAGTAACATTACAATTGGTCCTACTTTATTTAATTTTAAGATATATTACCACATTCTTTTTGGTTCTGATTTAAAAGGTATGTTTTGTTAATATCATGCATGCTTTAGATTTTGCATACACACATCAATAGTCCCATCTTTACTGGACACAGGGTATGTTAATCCTGACCACAACATTCATTCCTACCATTTTTTCTGCCCATTTATGAGAAAAAAATGTCATGCTTTTAAGTAAGCCTCTCAGTGCCCTCTGGATTTTTCTTTTTTGGTCCAAACTTTTCTATTCTTTACAAGGAATTTCCATTGCATAAAAACCTTATGCTTCTAGTTTTTCTAATATTCTATTAAAGAAGCAGTATCTTTACTTCCACTAAAAAGCCATTTTTCAACACATCTCACATAAAGCTCCCAAGGACTCCTCAGGCAGGCAGAAAATCAGTCTTACTCATGAAAGTTTTTATACAAATGGCACTTCTCAAACAGAAATGTTTATCCACAGAACTCTCCAAAATGACGCTATCAACATTAGCATAGAAATTCGAAGCAATTTTATGAAGATTAGCAACCATTCTGGAAGTTAGTACAAGATGTCTACGACTACCAAAACCAGATGGGATGATATCCTTCCTCTTCAAGTGCCAAAAGCATTTATAATGTTTTCAGATCCAGTTCCTTCCTTGTTTACAGATAAATGGCTAAGCAATTGTACAGTTTCACATCATCAGGAAGCAAACTTTATGTACTCTTCTATAGTGCACTAGTGGAAATGCCAGGACAGACCTGTAAATTTCTTTTATTATTACTTTTTCCTTACATTTCCTTGCATTTTTTTTTTTAGTTCCCATACAAGGCGACCGACTGAATAGTATCTAACATTCAACAAAACTGAGCTGGAGAGTCACTGTTTGATCTTTAAAGTTAATATTCAGCCATGTCTGCACTGAAAAGTTGTCATATTAGCATCTGATAAGCAAATAAAACATAGTAACTAACTGAGGAGCACATGGTCATGCATTTATGTCATGCAGTTGCAGAAGATCGGCTATGAAGCGTGATGGAGGCAATGTGTTTTCTGATCGGTAAATGCCACACTACATTCGTCCAGCGAATGACCCTCCTCTACAGTACATCCCACACAGCGTGGGAAGTTATGTTTAGGTTCACTGCAGTCAGAAGTTTATATTCTTGGGCAGCGTCAAAATTATAGGATAAAGGTTACTAGTAATTGTCTCTGGGCATAGAATAGCTTCTCTTTTCAAAGTCCAGTAAGTATTTTTTAATGTACCTAACAGTCCACTGAAAGTTCAAAAAGCTACAAAGCCTTACTCGTATAGACGAGGCCTCTAAGTAACAGTGTACAAACACTAACAGGATAATCACAGCACACCATGGAGGGAACACAAGAGAAGAGCATACAAAACTTAAGCCTGATATCATTAATCCTCTTTAAGAATAAAACTTACGTGATCTTTTTTTCATCAAAAGTAGATTTATGACAGGCAATATGGTCAGACAAGTGCCTGCATCCAGTCAGGACCAAAAGTTATTTATCTACCTTACTTGACTCTTACTTGTCTTCACCTTATACTATTTACCCCAGTGTATCATCTGTCTGCAAAACATGGCTTAGGAGCTATAATGTTTTGATGAGCACAGCTATCTGAAAAAACCCACAAATTCTTCTGTCCTTTGAAGAGATCATTCTCCAAAGGTTTGCCTTCAACTGTCGCCTTTCATTTTCTTTCATTTTGCTTTAACCCCACCTTACTCTAACTAAGCCAGCTCACCTATTTCAGGGCACCTGCTAAACTGCAGAACATAGAGGTTGAACTTGAGAGATTATTCCAAAGGAGGCGCTTCCTTTCTTGAGACCAAAATCCCACCGAATAGAATGTCCAGACAAGCTTTCAGTTTTGCTACTCTCCATCAACGGGTACAGAAGCTGACACATCAATCTAATAGAATATTGAAGGCTAAATTGCTTGCCCCAGAAGCTATGACCAAACCTCAAACAAACAATATCCATCAGTGATTTGCATTATATCTGCACTGAGCCCAGAACAGATTTAGCTAAGAAATCCCGTTTCATCATCAGTCTTTCAAAATAACATGAATACTTTGCTCAGAACAAAGTTATCGGTTACTTCAGGAAGAAGAAAACTCTAGTACTAGCGATAGAGAGAATTAAAAAAAAAAAAAAAGACAGATATATACGCACAAGGATACAGTGTATCCCACATCTTAGGAGGAGCATCCTTTAATGGTCCAAGTATTCCCCAAAAGCCTAACAGTGTTAGATACCATGAAACACACCAAGGCCAGGTCATATCATGCATTTCCTCAAGTGAGGTGGAAGATAGCAAACTATATACCATCTTAACATGGAACATTAAAAAAAACACCTTTATTTTTCTAAGGGAATAGAAATTATTTTCTCCTTTTCTTAACTCCCTAAATATCAATAGTTTATGAGAATTGATGCAGAGAAAACAAAGGAGTTGTGACAGAAAACTTACCAAGCACAGTATTCGCTACAGCAGAAGCCAGTAGGAATGCCTAGAAAGAAAAAGCATATGAACATGTTTTAGCATGCTCTCAAACTCAACAATCTACTGTTCAGGAATTTCCTGGTTTAGAATGACTGAGTCTTCTAGCTGCTGGATATTCTGTGGCAGTCAGTTTTGTAGTTAAACTCTACACTATCTGAAAGTAGCCTTTTTTATTTTTAACCCTGCCATCTAATAATAAGGAGAATGACTGAAATGAGTGAAGAAGAAAACACTTTCCTCCTGTTGATTTCCCATGACACTTGTGGTTTTGTATAGACCTGCCTCGAAATGTAAGGCCAACACAAAAAAAAAGGGGGGAGAAATGCTGGAAATGCTGTGTCTTATTAAAAATACAGAGAAACATAGTCCATTTTACTCATTGATACTGCATATACCAGAAATACTTACATTCGAGAGGAAGGCATAGCATGATTGTATAACAATGTAGTATTTTCAATCTTCTAACCTTTTTCTTCACTGGCAACACTCTTTTGGTACACTACTTAGCACTGGTCTGTCATTTTGACAGAAGAATTAATTCAGATTTACTTTTTTTATTTTACTGAGTAGACGAAAATTGAACAAAGATCTATTGGCTACAGCACACCCTCTTCTTCTCTAGGTAAAGCACTAGGAATAAAGACCAAAGTATCACTGGAGCAAGGACAAGTCTCCTAAACGTAATGATAGGGATATATTCAGTCAGTCACCCTGAAAAGAAAGTTCTCTTAAGTCACCGTGGCTACTTCTTCGGTGACCACTCTGGAATTACTACCTGTAGTTACTAAATCTACATTTGAGAAAAAGTCTCACTAAGACTTAGAAAAGCTTGGATGGATTAGAAATCCATCTCAAGCTTTAACTTTGTATCAAATTTGTAAAGTAAACTTATATAAGCTATCCAAAAGATATACAAAGCAATGGCAGTAATTTCTGTACTTTTAATCAGCAAGCAACCAATTAAAAAATACACAATTCACAATACAATCCTTACATAAGCTGGAAAAGATATTAAGGTTCATGTCAAGTTCAACATGCTCCACTTTTAACTGTAGTCATTAGCATTCTCATTAGCAGTAAATACGTGAGAAAGGATTACGAGCAGTCAGGAAGTCAGATGTTGAAATTTTTATATAATTATTTAAAAATAAAAGTAGCCCAACAAAGAGAGGTAACAAAAAAGGAAGCACAATGGCCCTGACTTGGCTCGAGAGCTGTGGAAATGTACTATGCTGTCTTAAAAAGACAAAATTAACGTGCATTTAAAGGGTTCTGGTTTTGTATTTTCAATTAATACTAGTAAGACAAAAGCTTGTTGTGATGTTGATTACTCCCACCTCAGTATTTAAGGAAACAAAAACCTCAACCCAATATATGAAGGATTCTTTAGGCCCTACCCCAAAACAGCATAAGCCAACAATAAATATCTGTAGTGACAGAAAGACAAGACACATTCCAAGTACAGAGTCCTCTACATCTTGGGAGAAAGGTCAGGTAGGTTTTAATAAATAAGAGCAACTTACACGGAAAAGAGCTTTAAGGTAGACAAATGAGGTTGAACCTGTAGATCCCTTCAGTTTGATTTTCACCATTGTACCTCGAAATACAATAATTTTAAAAATAACCATTAAATAGTCTTTAACTCTTTTATGAGAGATGTGTTTCCTAATGTCTTTCTTCCTTTGCATATTAAAGATAGGATAATTAAGATTTTTAGCTTAGCAGCATACAGTCCTTACTGGAAAGGTTGGTCCAGAATTACCATTGGAAACAAGAAAAGATGTATTGTCACCTAGCAGTGATCATGTAGAAATAGGAACAGTTAACACACAGTAAAACAAGAAACTAAATTAATATAAGCAGTAGTTGATACTTAGCACGAGAGTGGTTTATGCACAGTCTCGCATATGAGAATTTATTTATTGACAACTGATTTTTAGCAAGCACTTGCTCACCAAATAGCTTGAAGTTCCAGTCAGAAAAAGATTCCTAACCGGAATTCCAGCAATAAAGGCATGCCTGCATGTTATTAAAGGAAACAGTGGAAAATTTCTCAGGCTGACATCCAGAATGTCCGTGATTCCTTTTCATATTTCTCTTCTTGCAACTTGCAAAGCAGATGCTAAACCAGACCCTAAAAGCTTTTTGGTTTTGGTGGTTTTTTGTTGTTTTTGTTTTTTTTTTTTTTTTTGTTTGTTTGTTTGTTTTTGATTGTTTGTTTGTTTGTTTGGGGTTGTTTTTTTTTCCTTTTCTTTTGTGAAGTCTGGAAATTTCCACTGCTTTTAAAGAGCTTTTTAAAAAGCTGTCCCAAATATACTGCTCAAACAACCTTCCACTTCTACCTAGACAGACTCTTTAGTTAAAAGCAAAAGTTTCATTGCTATAAAGCAGACCTAAGATGAGGGGGAATAAAAACAATTTACTCATCTACCAAAAGCATTGCTTGGCCAATCTAAAATATTATTATACTGTGTATTAATCTTGATAGAGGTCACTTGAGGTTCAGCTACGGAGAGATAGATGAGTAAGAGAAAACAAAGCAGGTGATAAAGCTACCTTGTAGCTGTACATTTGAACAGAAATTACAGTGGATGACAATGCAAGCTATTCTGTTCCTATTAAATGATCAACTAATGGCTGTCCTTCAACTTAGTCGAATTTGCACTCAACAATTTTCCATTGTTCCTGAATCCCACTCATCATCCATGCTACCTGCTTATTGTCTCTCACACAGCCAATACACATCTGCCAAGTTTGCTAGCATTAGTTCTATACCTCACCTCTACCAGACTTATTCATCAGCCTCGAACATACATCACAAACATTAGGGGGTTCAATGGAAAACCTACAGTTGTAATACAAAAATCTTTGAAAGCTACTTCAGCCAGGGAAGATGGTTTTTTTTCAGTTTTCTGTGCACTGATTAGACAAACTGCCTTCCTAATTTTAAGGGGGGGGTCAAATGTACATCCTAGGTAAACAGGAGATGTTTGCTTTGCTCTATTTTAATCAAGTGAACAGTTTGCAAATAAAGTAGGCTTGCTTTTGTTGCCATTAGTGCCACCTTTGAATCTATGACTAGATAAATACTTGAAATACTGATTATGAGGGGATTCTTTCAATTACTACCTAAGAATGTTAAGCAATGTGCTGACATCTATTCTGGCCCATTGAGCCAGAAATCTCTACTCTGAACATCAAAAAGGCTACCACAGAAGATGAGACCAGGAGGGTACTATAACAAAAGATGCTGCTATATCTGCTTTAGTTTGCAGCAGCAAAGATGGACTGAGCACAAAAAGAACTGCAAACCAAGTCATAATTCCCTATTTCCACCTACCCTCTCTAGTCTTTCTTTATGGGGAAAGAGAAAGTATTATAGGGAAAGATGTCTGAAAAGCCTATCCAGATCACTGGCAAAGACATTGCAAATTTTTGCTTGAAATAATTTCCTTAAGATGTTAGCTGCCAAGAATAGAAAACCGTTTTAAAGTTGTCATTGTTAATACAAGAAATTAATTGTTGAACCTTTACTAGTTCTTCCATAAGATTCAAAAAAACCAATGTATCATTTCCATATACTGATTGTTTATGTGCGTGCGCACACAAACACGTGAATGCTCCTTCTAGACATCTGTCTAAAAGGTTTTAGAAAAGGCTTATTTACATAGAATGCTACCCCCTCAGACACATGTAGCAGCAAAAAGCGAGTAGCACAGTTTACCTTTTCCTGTGCCTTACTAGCCTCCAGAGAACGTGATGAAAAAACCCAGCAATGTTAAGATGCTCATATACTCTATAGGGCAATTGGCAAAGTGTTAGAACTACAAATTGAGTGCACAAAGCAAAACCAGATGAATGCTACCTTTGCTTTAGATTTATTTAGTTCTTTGGACCCACACAAGATGAACAGAGAACCCCTGACTGACTGTTCTAAACAATTGTTTCCCCAAAATACTGGAGAGAACACGTATTTCACTGGGGTTTTTTGCAAGTAAATTGTCCAGTTCTCTCTTTTACTTAACCCTTCAATTAAAACAAAAGTCACCCAACCCAATCCCAGTGACATTACCTGTTCAATGACTTTGGGATGTTTCAGTGAGGCAGGGCATTCTGTTATTAGACATACAGCACACAAAAGACTATATATCCTTCAAGAGATTGAAGGCCAGGTAATTTTGTTTCACTTTTCAAAAAACAGTTTTTTCATAACTGTAAATTTAAAAAGTCACCAATTAAGTATTATTAAAGTAACAGGATCCATCTGAAATATACCTCCCATTTATATGATGCACAAAATACTTTGATGTACCTTCACTCAACTAAATGCAGTGTACAAAAATCACAGTGAGTGGAAACACATTCCATAGCAGATTTAAATCAGTAGCAGTTAAATTCTTTTACAATTGCCTCTTTCCTAATACACTACATCTAGAAACATCAACAGATTTAGTCAGGGGCGAAAGGGGGAAAAACAAATGAAAAAACTACATAGGCAGGCTGCTCCAGCATTCAGCTCAGATATCCTTGGCATAAAGGATTCTATTCCTCCCCTCCCACTCCCCTCCATGTTTTTAATTATTAAAACAAGTCAGAAGAATACTTAAGATATTTCTAAATACTGAAAAAGTATTTGAACATGAAATGCAGAAGATTCTGTACAGTACAGTCCTTTAAGATCACATTTTCAAGAGAGACTCATTTAAATGCAGGAGTTGAAGCAGCCTGTAGTGTCAGGCTCTAGTGTCTAATACCTTTTCACATGCTACAAACGGTTTAATTTTGCAGGCAAATATAATCAAGACACTTTTTCTTTCTCAGAGTTCTTGAAAAATAAAAACACACCCCCCCCTTTTCTAGGAAACTGTACCACAGGTATTAATAATGAAGGTTTTGTGATTGTGATTTCTTGTCCATTATTAATTAAAAAAACCCCCACCATGATCAAAAGATAGGGTTTCATTGTAAAATAGATTTGCTTCTTCTTCCTCATCTGCATTTTTGTCTCAGCTGTATGTTAGGGTATACATCAGGGATACCATGAAAAAAAAAAAAAGGTAACTAGGCAATGCAAAACTTCCAACTTAATAAATCCAAAGCCAGGATGAACAAGGGCCTCAAGGGAACAGTTAAAAGAAACACAAAGCCACAGACGAGCCCAAAATGCATGCAAGTAATATTCCAAATAAAATCAGACTGGCAATAACACACTGTAATCAGGAGAGGTACTTAAAGTGAGGCCGAATGCTGGGTTTATTTTGTCTATCACTTCCCATATCCCACAGCCTCTATCTTCACATGTCAGCAGTGAATCCATCAAATCCACTGGTATCGGTTAAAAAAACCAAACTGGTAGTAGTAACAGAGTTGAAGGAACAACAGTCAGTTTAACAGCAGTTAACAGTAAATGTAATTATTGCATGTTTTAATGCATAATCTTGTTTTAAAAACAAAAGTAACAAAACTGAAACAAAACAAAAAGCCCAACCCTCCCCCAAAAGCACCCAATTTTGTCTGTTTCTTCTAAACCCAAGCTTTAATTCTCTGGTTTTCACTCATATACTATTTGTTTCTATGAAGCTACATTTTATATTCAGAACATACAACTTTCTTTCATGTGAAGCAGAACATTTTAAGGTGGAAATATTCCATGAGAAAATATTTATTTTTACAATAGTGATGAAGCTTAAAAAAAAAGTTAAGCTTATTTTAAGAATCCATTTTAAATGTATTACAGACACCATATACTAGAAATTGCCATTCCTCACACATTCAGATTTCCTTTTGTTTTGACTTGTTATTTTAGTTAGACTCCAACATACTATTTTCTGTTAACTTCTGTCTAAAAGAGGAAGAAGATACTGAGGATTCAAATGAGTCTGAATATGAGCTGACAAATTGAGAAGCTTCGCTGTTAAAGGAAAACTTGACCGTGCTTAGGAGTAGGAGCAGAAACCACAAACAGAACCAACTTTAGAACCAAAGAAAGAGAATCGTGGGAATTATCTCAACCTCACGCTACATTCTAACTCATAATTACCCTATTTATATCCCAGAAACAGTAACACCTACAGTGGCATGCGACCCGAGCCGGGGCGGGGGGGTTTTGGGGGTAGGAATCTCATCTCCAATCCTCAATAACAGTTTCATTAGAGCTACGAGTCAGAAATGGATAAGACGCATGGAAATTAGCCTTTCAGTTCCAGTGTTTTTCATTCCTGTTCTTACTACCAGAGATAAGAAGGAGACAAGAGAAGTCAGCTCTAAAACTTACCGAGGCTACAGGATGACCAGGAGAAGGCGGATATCAAGGTCTTTGGAACCGCCTCGGTACCAGATAAACCCAGATGAATGGTAGAGAGGGCCATTCTAAGCGAGGTATTTCACCCACACCCCGCCTCTGCTCAGACTGAGAAACCGTGGATCAGACGATTCTAAAGCCAGGTCCGCAGCGACCTCAGGTCTCTTTGTACTCCACGAGGAACCTCCACCCAAAATCACCACACTTAGATATGCATCACACAGCGACACGGGAAGCCTTCAGTCCACGCATCAATCCCCCGCCACTGCCCCAGGAATGCCCCTTCAAAACTCACTCACCAGTAAAGTTAGAATAGCT
Organism: Molothrus ater; assembly: GCF_012460135.2. Classification (NCBI taxonomy): domain Eukaryota; kingdom Metazoa; phylum Chordata; class Aves; order Passeriformes; family Icteridae; genus Molothrus; species Molothrus ater. The sequence continues at coordinate 15,261,593 of NC_050494.2, forward strand.
AGAAAGAGGTCAAGGCAGCCACACATTGCCCGGGGAATCCCCTCATCTCTGGGAATAGCCCTGGGAATACTCCTCACACACAACCCATTTACGCTCGCCTTCGTCCTCCCATCAGGGAGCCACGTTCATATTGAGGAGGGGGGCGAAATACAGAAAAGAGCCACCCCTCAAGGCCACCCCCAAGCCTCTCCCTTCCCCGGCAAGGGGCAGAGCTCCCTCCGCCATCCCAGTGCTACTGCAGCACTAGAAGCCAGGAAACGCGAATTAGAACTCCCCTCTCTCCAGTCGTTACTCACTCCCTCCCTCCGAACCCCACTCACCTGGGAAATGAGCCAAAGCTCAGCTACATCTCCATCTCCCCCACACTCAGCCCCGCACCGCCATTTTCCTCACTGCCTGGATTTAAATCGGGACCGACGCGGAGACACCAGGCGGCGTGAGGTATTGTGGGATCTGTAGTACTCAGACGGGAGCTCGTGGTACTTGTAGTCCGCGCCGGGATTGCTGCCGGAGCCGCAAGGCTCAGCCTGGTGCCAGCGCTCCGGTGTCGCCTCTGCATCGCCGCTGTCTCTGCAGTAGGGCGGGCTCAAACGGGGAGGAGGAAGCGGTCCCGGGGGAAGATGCCTGCGCCGTGCAGAAGCTGCCTTCCCGCGGCACTTGCTCCGTGCTCGTAGAGGTCACAAAATGCCGTATCTGTATCATTAGGCTCCTTGGGAGTAAAAAAAAAAAAAACACCTTAAAATAACGATTGAAAGAGAAATATTTACTCCCTTGGAGCCTGAAATTTTCTACTGCTGCACCAGACATATAGTTTTTCTTCTTTTTTTATTCATGGTCTATAGGGGGCCTAATTAGTGCTCCAGCTGGCACTATCTAATACTGAAATCGATTAACCACTGCAACGGTTACGCACATCCACAGTACCAGTTAAATTAGACAACCAAGAGTTAATTGGATCATGATTTAATTAGGTAAACAGGCAGTCTTCCAACAAAGCTATCAGTCGCCCTCAAGCCCACCCCTCACACTAATCCCATCGCCGCCACTGCGTCCCACCCTATGCCCCTCTCCTCGCGCCGCCGCCCTGCCCGCGAACCGCGAGCGGCGGGACGCCCCCTGCCGTCGCACGCCGCGCCGCCCGCGTATCCCATAATGCCCCCTGCCGGCAAACGCCGCGCGGTGCCCGCACACGGCCCTCCGCCCCGCCCTGCGGGAAGAACAGAGCTGGCGGTGAAATAAAGCTTGTGGCTCAAGAGCTAAAAGAGCTGCGGCTGGGAAGGGGACATCTAGTGCTGGAGCTGTCATCACTGCAGCATGGCTCCATCGGGGGATCATGGTAAGGACAGCAGTGCTCACCTAACTTTGCATCTGAGGTCAGCTTCAGGCTCTTGTTATATTAGGGAGAGCAGAGCTTCACAGTAAACCCCAGTGTTTACTAACACACTCACTACCAGTGTTAACACTAACAATTCTTAGCCAAATAGTGATACTAATAACACTTACTATGCATATTATTAATGCTAGTAGAGGCCAGTAGCATTCTTAATGCTGAGGCTTGCATGAAGAACACGAAATTAATTAATATTGCTGATTATGCTATTGTGGTGTTGAAATACTTGGCCTCTACTGCGGTCGCCCCACACTTCCCTCGATGGTCTCCCCCAGCAGGTCCCGCAGCACCTGGATGCAGATCAGCTTAAGCTTCACTAATGCAATAAACAGAGTTCACTCTTTAAAATCTTTAGAAGTTTAATAAAGGATAAAAGAACAAAATAATCCAGCACTGGGGTGATTTTGGCGCACAGCCAAAGAGCACATAGGTAGCTTAAAATCATGTTCACTACATACGGGTACATTGCTGGGGTTACATGCATATTCATTAGCTTATACATTATTCAAACATTCCTTTGAGGTTTTGATGTTCCAGGAACTCTCTTGTTTGGTTTTGAACTCTGACTTGTCTACAGAACATTCTGTAAATTAGGTCTACATATTTTATTTCTTCCTGTAGTTTTATCCTGTTACTTCCCACTCCCTGATAGCACTGATAGAGTTGATAAATCTTTCCTGAATGCCTTGTCAAGAACTTTGGTGTTTGAGCTGCCAAACCCAAACTGGTCCTGATGATGGAGGACTTAAGAAATTACTCAATCCAACTAAATGCTTTAAAAAGGGAGATGGTTTGGTTATAAAAATATTTCTGCCTGAGACTGGGAAGAGACTGGGAAGAGTTAAACCCCCCAATTCTGCACAACAGCGCAAGGATTCTTTAATTCTTTGCCTTTTTTTTTCCTTCCTTTGAATGGGTTTGTTTGTTTCCCCTTGGAGACTGCACACACAATAGGCAGATTTTTCAATTAAGCCATTTTTCCCCACTTTTAGTCTTCAATGGAGCCCAGGTGCCAATTGTTTGCTGCTTGGTTTCTGCCTTCCCTTTCCTGCCTGCAGCTTAACCCCTTCCTCTCCTTCCTGCTTTTTGGCCATCACTGGTCATGCAGATGATGCTGATGCAGATGGCTGATAAATAATTATCAAACAGCTTGGGAATGGTCTGTATCAGGTATCAGTGACATTAAAAAATGCAGTATATGGACCATCAAGCAATGAATTTAGCAACAGTTGGATAGTAACTAATCATCTTTACTTTGAAGCTCTCTTCATGGCATATTTACTTACAAAGGGAAAGCATTTGGTTTTTATTTTAAAAAATACTACAAATGACCAACAGCCAGCTTAAGTGAGCATGGAAGATGACAAAGACATTGTAATGTTTTTTCCTTTAAATCCCTCACAATCCCATCATGTACTGGGGAGGCAGCTCAGCGAGTTTCAGCCCACAGCTGTCATCCTGTGCTCATGGAGAGCAACCTCTCCAGCTGTCCCAGCCTCAGGAAAGCACAGAAGAGGGCTTTACACAGATCAGGGATTAAGCTAGACCCAGGTTGGGCTCAGCTCAGTCACCATGCCACCGTTAGAAGCCTTAAACCCTTTTTCTATCAGATTGATTGTGGTTGTGGTGCAGCCACTGTGTTGCTGTCAATGTGCTCCCCCGCAGCCTAGCCTGGCATGGTGAGCAGGGGCTTGGGGTTCTTCTGCCTCATGTGTTAAACATCAAACCAGAAGATAAAACAACAGCTAAAACCCCTGCCCTGCCATGTGCCTCACTCTGCACCACTGCTATGAGAGGAGGGTGAGAGACCCAGTCAGTTTTAGCTCTGTAAAGCAGCTGCAGAGCAATGATGAGTGCCTGAATCACATCCCCTGCAGCCATCAGGGGAGTGAGGGCAGGAAAAAGGGCAGAGAAAGGGAAATAAAAAAACAACAGAGCCACCAAGATTGGAGGATGTGAGGATGAATCCAAAACTATGCTCTCCAAGATCTGAAAGAACACATTTCTGAAAACAAGACATCCGAACTGGAATGAGGGACTTGCACTCTTTCCAGATCTTCCCAGCACCATAACCCATTAAAAAAAAAAAAAAAAGTCATCTCTGGAAATGGGATGCTCCTTTAAGCCTTGCAGAGACTTTCTCCAGCACCACAAACCACCCTTCCTGTTGCTCTTCCTTTACCACTCAGGGCTGAGCCATGGAGACCTGCTTCTTTTGTGTGTGTGTGTGTGTGTGTGTGTGTGTGTATTTCAGGGTTTTTTTTTAAACTAAGAAAAAAATAAATATCATATTTTAAAAAGAACTCCCAGAGCTTTGGGGAAAGTGGGTATAAATGTCAAACAAAACACAAAGAAAGTCTGAGCTACTAAGGGATCATAATTAGAGCAGCAGTGGTGGGGTGGGAGGGAAGAAATACAGCAGACAAATTTAACACCATTTAGGAGGGTTTATACACAATGTTTTCATTGCAAGCAGCATTTAGAAGCGACAATTTAGTGATTTATCAGATCCCAGCACACTCCTTCCCTGTCAAAGTGATAGGCAGAACCAGCAGAGCAGCTCTGAACACACTGTTCACTACAAGGCACCACCAACAAACCCAGAACAGCTCCACCCTTGGCCAGCCCTGTCCCCTTGGGCCTTTTGAGAAGCTGGGATTTAGGAGAAGGCCATGCAGGGGAACAGTGTTTCAAATGTCAAAGGATTTAAAAATATACAAGGCTATGAAAGCTGATGGGACCTAAAAGAATTGAAGGAGAAGGTGTCTTAGCAGAGCATCTTTGGCCAGTGCAGCCAGATAACCCTCAGATATCATTACTGGAGGATCTGGGAGTGAAGCCCAGCAGGAGATGCTGCAACGTGAACTCCTGCCCAACACGAGAGGTTCCCAGGGACCAAAAACTCCGTGCAGAGCAGACAGGATCTGACCACAACACCTGCCTTGGGCTAAACCTGCTCTTCATTTTTCATGAGCCACACAGAAACGTGGTGTATTTATGATTGCTTCTGTCTCTAGACCTGGTTGCAATCAGCACTGGATCCCAAAACTGAAGGAGAAGCCTTGCGTAGACAAGTCCTCCTTCAAAGCTCAGCTCCAGTACCAGGCTCAAGACCTGGCATGCGCATGCATTTGGCAGGGAGTAGCAAATCAAGTGAAAGAACATTTCAGGGTTTTTTTTCAGCTGATTGTTTAGGAATTTACTTGGAATAAGCTTCCTCCCCAAGAGGGATTTCAAGTCTACACATGCACAGAGAGGAGAAAACATTAATGCAGTGTTGAGACAGCTCCGTGCTGAGAGCAGTGGTTTTACGGTTAAGGCCCTTGTATATCTGGGAGGGTGAAACCTCTGTGTTCAACCCTCTGGGATCATCATCTTGGGCTTCCTCTGCTTCTCAAGCTCTCAAAGTAAAATTGACCCACAAAACTCATCTTTGTCTCAATCCTAATCCCTGCATCATCCTTCAGGTGTATTTCCTCACAATGAAATTGGAGTAGAAAATGCTTTAGGAAATGCTTTGCAACCCCTTCTTCCCCAAAGGCCCAATCTGCTTTAATTAGGAATCCTCTTCAAGCACAAGGTTTGGATGCAGCCAGTGAGACTCACATTTCAGAAGGACCATCAATGGTCTGATAAAGACACAGCACTTTAAAGCAGGCTGCTGGGACTGAGGAGGATATTTGAAACCTGCTGACATGCAGTTCTAGCAGAAGTGCAAAATGAAATGTAATGTAGTAGAAGTGGAAAATGAAATGCTGTTAGACAAGGCTGCTGCCCAAATTGGCTCTGCCTGGATCCACCTGGCCTGCAGCACAGCCTTCTCCCTTTCTCCTCACTGCCCTCTGCTCAGCACCAACCCAAACCTGGGCTATTTCAATTCCTGTCAGACACAGAGCAGCTGATGGGCAGCAAATGCAGCCTTCCCAAAGTGGCTGCCCATGACCCGGCCTGCAGGGCAGAGCTCAGGGAGGAGGTGGCAGCTTCCTCAGTGGCTTTTCATGTCCTCTCTCTGCCATGCAGACACTGGCATGCATGGCACGGCTCTGTTTTGGCAGCCGGTCCCTTGGCAGGGCTGTGTGAGCACAGGGTGAGCACCGGGTGAACTCTCTCCTCCTTGCTGTGACACCTGGGCTGGCAGGGATGACACAGTGACCTCGGCCAGCCGATGCTGCCTGTGCCATCACCTGGTACTGACGTGTTTGATGAAAATCCTTTTGCTGGGTTTTTTCTCCTGAGAAGCCTCAGAACAGAAATGGAACCAATAAGGATCTGCTGGCTGTGGAGTGTAGGCTGGAGATGGTTTAGCAACAGGGGCATCTTGGGTTGGTCTCCTGTGCATTGTTTCTACTTGATGACCAATCATGGTCCAGCGGTGTCGGGGCTGTGAGCAGTCCCAGGTTTTTATTATTCATTCCTTTCCAGCTTTCTGATATCTCTGTGCTCTTTTAGTATAGTTCTAATATCTCATTTTCTTTTAATATAATAGAGATCATAAAATAATATTTCAGCCTTCTGAAAGGTGGAGTCAAGATTCTTGTCTCTTCCCTTGTCCTGGGGACCCTCAAACACCACCACAATCACCGGCTGAGCGGGTTTGTGCGAGCCTCTCAGTAACCCTCGGCCGGTCCTGAGTCGGCAGCCCTGGCACGGCCAAGAGCGGGGAGACACTCTCTGTGCCCCGAGGGTACTGAGGGCACCTGGGCTGGGGGGAGACACTCTCTGTGCCTTGAGGGTACTGAGGGCACCTGGGCTGGGGGGAGACACTCTCTGTGCCCTGAGGGCACCTGGGCTGGGGGGAGACACTCTCTGTGTGTGCCCCGAGGGTACTGAGGGCACCTGGGCTGGGGGGAGACACTCTCTGTGCCCCGAGGGTGCTGAGGGCACCTGGGCTGGGGGGAGACACTGTCTGTGCCCCGAGGGTGCTGAGGGCACCTGGGCTGGGGGGAGACACTGTCTGTGTGTGCCCCGAGGGTGCTGAGGGCACCTGGGCTGGGAGGAGACACTCTCTGTGCCCCGAGGGTGCTGAGGGCACCTGGGCTGGGGGGAGACACTCTCTGTGTGTGCCCCGAGGATGCTGAGGGCACCTGGCCTGGTCGCCATTGCAGCAGAAGAGACACCAGAGACAGCGGTAGAAGATAAAGGGCCGACTCTTAGCAGGGGTTAATCCAAGGTTTTATTAGGACCCCCAAAGGAGCTCCTGCACCTCAGGGGGCTCCTGCTCAGAGCCCCGGGAGATGTGCCAAGGTTACATTTTAAGGGAGGTGGAAACCGAAAGTAGATAACACCCTACCAACCATTAAGTGACCCTAAGGGATGGATGCTGGGGGATAGACATATAGGACAGCGTATGGGGCAAGGCTTGGGGGGCTGGCCCCTAGCCTCTGGCTAATCACTCGAGGACTTGGACCGAAACTTCTGCATGGAGGGAATGGGAGTCTGAGTGATTGACAGAGAGCCAGGGTGGGGGTTTGGGGATGATCTCATCCCAGGAGAGGGATAACACAGGTAAAGGGAGGGGGGTACAGTTTGGGATAAACCATTTGGGAAAAATTACTTCAAAGTATTACAAAGTATAAAAATGCACTACAGCAGGTTTGGGCAGCACCAAATAAAATGTAATAAAATGCTTTAAAAATAGAAAAATTAAAAATAAAAATAAATAAAATAACAAAATTAATTAAAAATAAATAATAAAAAAAACCAAACTGTAAAGTGCTGTAAAGTGCTGTACAAGTTCCATAAAATGTAGTGCCGTAGTGCAAGACCCTCAAACACCACCACAATCACCAGCTTAAATTGGTCTGGGCAGCACCAAATAAAATAAAATAAAAAGCTTTAAAAATAGAAAAATTAAAAAAAAATTAAATAAAAAACAAAATTAAAAAAATAAATGCTTTAAAAATAGAAAAATTAAAAATAAAAAATAAAAAGAAAATTAAAACAATAAAATGCTTTAAAAAGAGAAAAATTAAAAATAAAAATTAAATAAAAAATAAAATTTAAAAAATATAATAAATGCTTTAAAAATAGAAAAATTAAATATAAAAATTAAATTAAAAATTAATAAAATTAAAAGGTTTAAAAATAGAAAAATTAAAAATAGAAATAAAAAATTAAATTAAAAAATAAAAAAAAGGTTTCAAAATATAAAATTAAAAATAAAAATTAAATAAAAAATAAAATTAAACAATAAAAAAGCTTTGAAAATAGAAAAATTAAAAATAAAAATTAAATAAAAAATAAAATTAAAAAAATAAATGCTTTAAAAATAAAAAAAATTAAGAATAAAAATAAATAAAAAATAAAATTTAAAAATTCAAAAACTTTGAAAATAAAAAATTTAAAAAATAAAAATTAAATAAAAAAAATAAATGCTTTAAAAATAGAAAAAATAAATATAAAAATTAGAAAAAAAAATTTAAAAATAAATGCTTTAATAATACAAAAATTAAAAATAGAAAAATAAAAAACAAAATTAAAAAAATAAATGCTTTAAAAATAGAAAACTTAAAAATAAAAAATGTAAAATAAAATTAAAAAAATAAAAAGCTTTAAAAATAGAAAAATTAAAAATAAACATTCAATAAAAAACAAAATTAAAAAATATAATAAGTGCTTTAAAAATAATAAAATTAAATATAAAAATTAAATAAAAAATTAATAAAATAAAAAGCTATTAAAATAGAAAAATTAAAAATAAAAACGAATTTAAAAAATATTAAAAAGGCTTTAAAAATAGAAAAATTAAAAATTAAATAAAAAAAATTTACAGATCATAAAAATGCTTTTAAAATAGAAAAAAAATCAATCAAAAACAAAATTAAAAAATATAATAAATGCTTTAAAAATAAAAAAATGAAATATAAAAATTAAATAAAAATTAAAAAAATAAAAAGCTTTAAAAATAGAAAAATTAAAAATAAAAATAAAAAAAATTTAAAAAATAGTTTAAAAAGAGAAAACTTAAAAAAATTAAAAATAAAATTTAAAAAATAAAAACCTTTAATAATAGAAAAATTAAAAAATATAAATATTTAAAAAATAAAATGAATGCTTTAAAAATAAAAAAAATTAATAAAAAAAATTTAAAAAATAAAAAGGTTTAAAAATAAAAATAAATAAAAAATAAAATTATAAAAATACAAAGCCTTAAAAATAGAAAAATAAAAATAAAAAAAAAAAAATGCTTTAAAAAAAGAAAAATTAAAGTTAAAAATTAAATTTAAAAATTAAATTTAAAAATATTTTAAAAATAAAATAAAATGCTTTAAAAATAGGAAAATTAAAATTAAAAACCAAATAAGAAAATTAAAAAAATAAAATAAAAAGCTTTAAAAATAGAAAAACTTAAAAAGAAACAAAATTAATAAAATAAAATTAATTAAAAATACATGAAAAACAAAAAAAAAACTCTAAAGTGCTGTAAAGTGCCGTAAAATTTCCATAAAACGTCGTAAAAGGTGCCGTAAAGCGCGACTGTCGTAAAAGGTGCCGTAAAGCGCGACTGTCGTAAAACTGCCGTAAAGCGCGACTGTCGTAAAACTGTCGTATAAGGTGCCGTAAAGCGCGACTGTCGTAAAAGGTGCCGTAAAGCGCGACTGTCGTAAAAGGTGCCGTAAAGCGCGACTGTCGTAAAACTGCCGTAAAGCGCGACTGTCGTAAAAGGTGCCGTAAAGCGCGACTGTCGTAAAAGGTGCCGTAAAGCGCGACTGTCGTAAAACTGCCGTAAAGCGCGACTGTCGTAAAACTGTCGTAAAAGCGCGACTGTCGTAAAAGGTGCCGTAAAGCGCGACTGTCGTAAAACTGCCGTAAAGCGCGACTGTCGTAAAAGGTGCCGTAAAGCGCGACTGTCGTAAAACTGCCGTAAAGCGCGACTGTCGTAAAACTGTCGTAAAAGGTGCCGTAAAGCGCGACTGTCGTAAAACTGCCGTAAAGCGCGACTGTCGTAAAACTGCCGTAAAGCGCGACTGTCGTAAAAGGTGCCGTAAAGCGCGACTGTCGTAAAAGGTGCCGTAAAGCGCGACTGTCGTAAAACTGCCGTAAAGCGCGACTGTCGTAAAAGGTGCCGTAAAGCGCGACTGTCGTAAAAGGTGCCGTAAAGCGCGACTGTCGTAAAAGGTGCCGTAAAGCGCGACTGTCGTAAAACTGCCGTAAAGCGCGACTGTCGTAAAAGGTGCCGTAAAGCGCGACTGTCGTAAAACTGCCGTAAAGCGCGACTGTCGTAAAAGGTGCCGTAAAGCGCGACTGTCGTAAAACTGCCGTAAAGCGCGACTGTCGTAAAACTGTCGTAAAAGGTGCCGTAAAGCGCGACTGTCGTAAAACTGCCGTAAAGCGCGACTGTCGTAAAACTGCCGTAAAGCGCGACTGTCGTAAAAGGTGCCGTAAAGCGCGACTGTCGTAAAACTGCCGTAAAGCGCGACTGTCGTAAAAGGTGCCGTAAAGCGCGACTGTCGTAAAACTGCCGTAAAGCGCGACTGTCGTAAAAGGTGCCGTAAAGCGCGACTGTCGTAAAAGGTGCCGTAAAGCGCGACTGTCGTAAAACTGTCGTAAAAGGTGCCGTAAAGCGCGACTGTCGTAAAACTGCCGTAAAGCGCGACTGTCGTAAAACTGTCGTAAAAGGTGCCGTAAAGCGCGACTGTCGTAAAAGGTGCCGTAAAGCGCGACTGTCGTAAAACTGCCGTAAAGCGCGACTGTCGTAAAAGGTGCCGTAAAGCGCGACTGTCGTAAAAGGTGCCGTAAAGCGCGACTGTCGTAAAACTGCCGTAAAGCGCGACTGTCGTAAAACTGCCGTAAAGCGCGACTGTCGTAAAAGGTGCCGTAAAGCGCGACTGTCGTAAAAGGTGCCGTAAAGCGCGACTGTCGTAAAACTGCCGTAAAGCGCGACTGTCGTAAAAGGTGCCGTAAAGCGCGACTGTCGTAAAACTGCCGTAAAGCGCGACTGTCGTAAAAGGTGCCGTAAAGCGCGACTGTCGTAAAAGGTGCCGTAAAGCGCGACTGTCGTAAAACTGTCGTAAAAGGTGCCGTAAAGCGCGACTGTCGTAAAAGGTGCCGTAAAGCGCGACTGTCGTAAAAGGTGCCGTAAAGCGCGACTGTCGTAAAACTGCCGTAAAGCGCGACTGTCGTAAAACTGTCGTAAAAGGTGTCGTAAAGCGCGACTGTCGTAAAAGGTGCCGTAAAGCGCGACTGTCGTAAAACTGCCGTAAAGCGCGACTGTCGTAAAACTGTCGTAAAAGGTGCCGTAAAGCGCGACTGTCGTAAAAGGTGCCGTAAAGCGCGACTGTCGTAAAAGGTGCCGTAAAGCGCGACTGTCGTAAAACTGCCGTAAAGCGCGACTGTCGTAAAAGGTGCCGTAAAGCGCGACTGTCGTAAAAGGTGCCGTAAAGCGCGACTGTCGTAAAACTGTCGTAAAAGGTGCCGTAAAGCGCGACTGTCGTAAAAGGTGCCGTAAAGCGCGACTGTCGTAAAAGGTGCCGTAAAGCGCTACTGTCGTAAAACTGTCGTAAAAGGTGTCGTAAAGCGAGACAGTCGTAAAGCTGCCGTAAAGCGCGACTGTCGTAAAAGGTGCGTTTTTTCGACAGGCGCGCTTTATGACACTACGTTTTATGGAACTTTTACAGTACTATACAGCACTTTACGGATTTTATTTTGTTTTTTAATTATTTTTACTTAATTCTATTTTTTAAATTTAATTTTTATTTAATATTTTTTTAATTTTCCTATTTTTAAAGCTTTTTTTAATTTTTTTTGTTTTAATTTTTCTATTTTAAAGCATGTATTTTATTTTTAAATTTTCCTTTTTATTTAATTTTAATTTTTATTTTTTATATTTCTAAAGCATATTTTAAATTTTTTTATTTTTATTTTTTTCTTAATTTTTACTTTTGAGTTTTTGATTTTTAAAGCTTTTTTTTATTATTTTTTATTTAATTTTATTTTTGATTTATCTATTTTTAAAGCTTTTTATTTTATTTTAAATTTTTTTAATTTAATTTTTTTGTTTTATTTTTTTAAAGCATTTATTTTTTTAAATTTATTTTTTATTTTTTAGTTTTCATTTTTTATTTATCAACTATTTATTTTATATTTTAAATTTTATTTTTTATTTCATATTTATTTTTGCTTTATCTATTTTTAAAGCATTTATTTTATTTTTTTAGTTTTTATTTAATATTTAGTTTTGATTTTTTTATTTTTAAATCATTTATTTTATTTTTTACTTTTTATTTCATTTTGATTTTTGATTTTTCTATTTTTAAAGCTTTTTATTTTATTTTTTAATTTTATTTTTTTATTTAATTTTTTGTTTTAATTTTTTTATTTTTAAAGCATTTATTTTATTTTTTAAATTTTATTTTTTATTTCATATTTATTTTTGCTTTATCTATTTTTAAAGCATTTATTTTATTTTTTAGTTTTTATTTAATATTTAGTTTTGATTTTTTTATTTTTAAATCATTTATTTTATTTTTTACTTTTTATTTCATTTTTATTTTTGATTTTTCTATTTTTAAAGCTTTTTATTTTATTTTTTAATTTTATTTTTTATTTAATTTTTTGTTTTAATTTTTTTATTTTTAAAGCATTTATTTTATTTTTTTAATTTTATTTTTTATTTCATTTTTATTTTTTGCTTTTTCTATTTTTAAAGCTTTTTTTATTTTTTAATTTTATTTTTATTTAATTTTTAGTTTTAATTTTTTTATTTTTAAATCATTTATTTTATTTTTTTCATTTTATTTTTTATATCATTTTTATTTTTTCTTTTTCTATTTTTAATGCTTTTTAAAAAAATTTATTATTTATTTAATTTTTAGTTTTTATTTTTTTATTTTTAAAGCATTTTTTCATTTTTTATTTCATTTTTATTTTTGATCTTTCTATTTTTAAAGCTTTTTAAAATTTTTTAATCTAATTTTTTATTTCATTTTTAGTTTTAATTTTTTATTTTTGAACTATTTATTTTATTTTTCAAATATTATATTTTATTTCATTTTTATTTTTTGCTTTTTCTATTTTTAAAGCATTTATTTTATTTTTTTACTTTTATTTTTTATTTAATTTCTAGTTTAGATTTTTTTATTTTTAAAGCATTTTTTAATGTTTTTTTATTTCATTTTTATTTTTGATCTTTCTATTTTTAAAGCTTTTTAAATTTTTTTATCTAATTCGTTATTTCATTTTTAGTTTTAATTTTTTATTTTTGAACTATTTATTTTATTTTTCAAATATTATATTTTATTTCATTTTTATTTTTTGCTTTTTCTATTTTTAAAGCATTTATTTTATTTTTTTACTTTTATTTTTTATTTAATTTTTAGTTTTGATTTTTTTATTTTTAAAGCATTTTTAATGTTTTTTTTAATTTAATTTTTATTTTTGATCTTTCTATTTTTAAAGCTTTTTAATTTTTTTTAATTTTCAGTTATAATTTTTTTATTTTTAAACATTTATTTTATTTTTTAATTTTATTTTTTATTTCATTTTTAGTTTTAATTTTTTATTTTTGAACTATTTTATTTTATTTTTTATTTCATTTTTATTTTTTGCTTTTTCTCTTTTTAAAGCATTTCTTTTATTTTTTTACTTTTCTTTTTTATTTAATTTTTAGTTTTGATTTTTTTATTTTTAAAACATTTTTTTTATTATTTTTTATTTAATTTATATTTTTGATCTTTCTATTTTTAAAGCTTTTATTTTTTATTTAATTTTTTTAAATTTTTCTATTTTTAAAGCTTTTTTTTATTTTTTAATTTTATTTTTTATTTCATTTTTATTTTTTGCTTTTTCTATTTTTAAAGCATTTATTTTATTTTTTTAATTTTCCTTTTTATTTAATTTTTAGTTTTGATTTTTTTATTTTTAAAACATTTTTTCATTTTTTATTTTTTATTTAATTTTTAGTTTTAATTTTTTTATTTTTAAACATTTATTTTATTTAATTTTATTTTTTAATTTTATTTTTTATTTATTTTTAGTTTTGATTTATTTTTAAAGCAATTCTTTTATTTTTTTAATTTTATTTTTTATTTAATTTTTATTTTTTGCTTTTTCTATTTTTAAAGCATTTATTTTATTTTTTTAATTTTCCTTTTTATTTAATTTTTAGTTTTGATTTTTTTATTTTTAAAACATTTTTTCATTTTTTATTTTTTATTTAATTTTTAGTTTTAATTTTTTTATTTTTAAACATTTATTTTATTTAATTTTATTTTTTAATTTTATTTTTTATTTATTTTTAGTTTTGATTTATTTTTAAAGCAATTCTTTTATTTTTTTAATTTTATTTTTTATTTAATTTTTTAGTTTTGATTTTTTATTTTTAAAGCATTTCTTTTATTTTTTTAATTTCATTTTTATTTCACTTTTAGTTTTAATTTTTGTATTTGTAAAGCATTTCTTTTATTTTTTTTAATTTTTTTTAATTTTTAGTTTTAATTTTTCTGTTTTTAAAGCTTTTTATTTTTTTAATTTTCTTTTTTTTTATTATTTTCCCATTTTTAAATCATTTATTTATTTTATTTTATTTTATTTTTTATTTAATTTTTATTTTTAATTTTTCTATTTTTAAAGCTTTAAATTTTATTTTATTTGGTGCTGCCCAGACCAACTCAAGCTGGTGATTGTGGTGGTGTTTGAGGGTCTTGCAGTTACCCCGATTAATAGGTAGAGATGATGTTTGGAGGCCACAGTGTTACAGGTAGGGGTTAAACAGTTTTCTAGGGTCTTTCAGGTGATTTTTCAGGGATTTTTAGGGATATTTTAGGGGTTTTTTTGCAGGAGTTTTTTAGGAATTCTCTGGAAATGTTTAGGATACCTTTAGGGCTTTTTCAATAATTTTTAGGGTGTTTTAATGACTGTTTTACGCGGGCGCCCCAGCCACCCAAGGCACCCCGTGCCGGTGCCGTGGCGCTCCAGCCCAGCCTCCCGTCAGCGCCGCCCGTGGTCGCTTCCCCTCTCCTGCTGCCGCCGCTGCATGGCGGGCCGAGCTGCGCCTTCCCCACCGCACCCTCCCGCTTCAGAGCTGCTGGATGGCATGGCTCTGCCGCCTCCTGCAACCACGGACGTCCCGGCGTTCCCTTCCATGGCCGCAGCCGCAGCCCCGTTCCCGCAGCTCCGCCGCCTCCCGCACGCCCCGGCCCGCCCCCCGCCATGATGACTGCCCGCGCCGCCGTAGTGATGGAACCCACGCATGCGCAGTTGCTACAACCCCAGCACCAGCGATATCACTCCGCGCCGACTCATCGAACCACAGCACTGCTTCCGGGATCAGCCGCACGCATGCGCAGTTCTATCTCCACAGCCCCGCCGCCACCCCCCGCTGCGTTTGCCGCAGCTTTGGTACAGCCCGGTCCCGGTTCCGAGCCGCTGCGTGCCGCTGTCCGGCCACAGCCGGCATCCCTGTGCCCTGTCACGCCACTTCTGCCGCCACTGCATCTGTACACGGCACCACAGCAGGCGAAAACTGCAGCGCCTTGCATGTATCCTTCCGCGTCTCTCCTTCTGCCGGGCACCGAGAGATCCCTCTGCAGCGCGTAACCCTGAGCAACCGATACCTGGTGTGCCTCCGCGTTTTCGCCTTCCACACTCCTAGCACCCAGTGGGACTACTTTGTGTCACGATTCGTCTGCACAGCCACATCCATGCACACAAACCGTGCGAGGAGGAGGAGGAGGAGGAGGTTGGAATATGACAGCTGCTTTAATAAATACAGGACAGACAGAGAATTATTCTGCCCCTGCAAATGCCAGCCCTTTGATCCCAACACAAAAGAATTTGAAAAAGAACTGTTCCCAAATAGCTCCAGAGTCCCCTCAGTGTTTGGGACAGATTTCTCGACCCACAAATAGACAGTAAACCCTGAAAATTCGCCAGCATTAATGCCAAAATTAGAAAACTCACAAAAATCTTTTGATAATTTTTACCTAACAGACTGGTGTTAAAAACATCAATCACTTGCTTTTAAAATTTTTGAAAGTTTAATAGTAATAAAATGGTTATAAAAATAGTCATACAATTAGAGTAATAATAATTTGGACAATTTGAATTAGGACAATATGAGACAACAAAAACAAAGAGTTACGGACGTCCGGGTACCTTTTTCTGGGCAGCACGAGCCTCAAAATGGACCCCCGTTAACAAAGGATTAACCCTTAAAAGCAATAGCCTGTTGCATAGTCATACACTTCATACATGGTGCATAAATTCCATTCAAACACAGGATTCTGTCTGCTCATCATCCACTTCTTCCTTCTAATCCTAACAGCGCCTTGGAGGCAGGAAGAAGTTTGTTTCTTCTGATAAGAGGGCAATAAATTCTTTTTCTCTGAAAGATCCAGGTGTCCTGTGGCCGCTATCTCGCTGCAAGTCCTTTCTTTAAAAAAAGTATCTTACATAGCATCGTTTCTATTTTAACAGTTTTTGTAACCTATAACTATATTTAACACACTACTTAAGAGAATTAATACAGCATTCCTTTCTAACACAACACATATAATATTCATTTTAATATTTCAAAAAAGCCAATCATAAAATACCTGCATTTGTCACAATCCCCACTCTTATTCTTTGTAAATCCTTTGGCTTGAGCAATATTTCTTATCTACTTGCATCTTCTGGACTATGCGGGCAAAATAAAACAGGGGATTACACAAGGAAGAAATATAAAAATAGTTGCAACACATAAAATGAAAGATCTTAATTTCTTCTAATACATTACCCTACCAGCTAGGTTTTAACATTGTTTTCTAATTTTTGGACCGGTACCTGGGTTATTATATGCATATATATTTTTTTCTTCTTTGATTTATTTTGCTTTTTCTAGAATGACTTTTCTGTGCTCATGAATTTTCAACAATTTGATATATTAAACTTTCCACAAACACCCCCTTCTTTGGCCAATAAATAGTGTAAAGCCAACCTATTCTGATACACTACAGTTTTTGTTTGGCTTAGCTGACTTTATATTAACTCCAATGCCTGGGCAGCTCCATTTGCTATCATTTCTATAACTGCTTGGAGTCTTGTAATACGACTCAATAGATAATTTGGGGTCAATACAGAGTTAAGTTGCTGTGCTGGTTTTACCTTTTCCTTTATTATTTGTTTTTTTACCAAATCTTCTTGAACCATATCTTCAAGATTAAATTTAAAACAAATCCATCTCTCTCCTTTTGGACATTCAATTCCAAATCTATTACCACATTTTCCTAAGTTTCTTGTAATCCAATAATTTACTCCATTTTGCCGACAGGTTCTTAATTTGGATGGGTTATAACAATGGCTGTTGACATAGGTATATGTAATAAAAGAGGAACTTTGGTTTCTTTCCACGCGATGCTTTCTGCAGCATTTGTGACACAATCTTGCTGGTATCCCGAAAGGGAAAAGAGAACAAATGAGTGCCAGAAACAGGAATAACAGAGGTCCAGTATGCCTTATACTCCCACCTCCCAGGCCTGTGAGGTTGCAACCCACAGCAGGTGTATTTGATCTTCTCGGTGGCAAAAAACAGAGGCCAATCTGGTCGTGCCCTCTATTTCCTTGTCACTTTCTCTTAAATAATTTCCAGGCAAATTGGTTTGGACACCCTTTAACTGCGGTCTCTTACGGTTCTTCAGGTATCTCTCATTCACCAGGCACTAATAATTCCCATCCACAAAGCTAAGTTATTACTTTAACACTTTTTGCAATAAGAGCATAAATTTTGTGAACTTCAATACTAATTACTCTCACAATTCAAGCATTTACTTATAACCCAGCTAGCATGTCCAGTCTTGGAATGAATCAAATAAAGTTTACTGATGGAAATGGTAATTCCCCTTCTCCCCTGTACAATTCTCAGGCTAAGGTCAGAACACAAAAACAGTCTTGATCCTTCTATCTGGAGTATTCCTCCCCTAAGGAGATGTTTTATTCAGGCATGACCAGAATAAAACCAGGCAGGGCTTGAAACCAGTTGTATAAGCGTCATCTTAACTCTTAATTCAGTGTTGTTCTTTGTACATTTTTTGGATCATTTGGCTTTTGCCAAACTATTACCACTCAGTCCCCATTGGAAAGTCAGTTTGGTATCATCCGGTTTAAATGCAACAGTCCATTCCTCAGGTTCCTTCACAAGTCCTTTGATTCTGCTGGCATGAATTCACCCTCTTTCTGTGATTCTGATTGTTGCTTCAGTAGTACCTGGAAAGGACTTCTTAATAGCATAGTAATAAAAGAAAGATAATACTGCATTAACTTTTACAATTCACTTTTCTTCCAAACTTTCTGGGTTTAGCTAAAAGCTTTTTCCACAGCAGCCTCTTCTTCTTCTATCCAGCTGTGCTAATAGTTGCAGAGGCAAATTCTTCTTTCTGTGAGTTACAGTTAGTTAAATAAGAAAAGCTAGACCAATTTTAACACGAGATGTATCACATCTATTGCTTTTTACTTTTTGGGCAGCATTTAATTGTTTTAGCCTTACAAACCCATTCTTCAAGAAAAAAAAAAACAAAAACCAAAAAACTTCTTTTTAACAGCAAACAAAACACACAAAAAAAAAAACCAAAAACCTTCTTACTTAAGAAAAACAACCCACTTTGTGAGGTTTGGAGAGTCAGCAATCTCTGCTTTGATTTTATCTTTTAGTGCTAGTCCACCTCCCGCTCTTTTCACGGCCTTGCTGTCGATGCCGT
This sequence comes from Molothrus ater, assembly GCF_012460135.2. Classification (NCBI taxonomy): domain Eukaryota; kingdom Metazoa; phylum Chordata; class Aves; order Passeriformes; family Icteridae; genus Molothrus; species Molothrus ater. Next base: position 15,279,656 of record NC_050494.2, read on the forward strand.
GCTGCCACATCGCTGCAGGGCCGGAGCAGGGGAGGGCAGCCAGGGGCATGGGGACCCTGGGGGCAGCCTTGGGTCCCTTTTGCCCTCTCTGTCTCTTCTTCTCTCTCTTTCTCTCTCCTTCTCTGTCTCAGCCCACTTACTGGGGCCGACACTGCCATCCTTGACTCGGGACCCCGGCAGTCTGGGAGCCCCCCCGGCAGTTCCGCCACGGCGCCAGCCTGCTCCTGCCCGGCAAACCCGTGTGTCCCCTGCTGCCAGCCCCGCCACCGGGTCACCTCCATGGATCGGTGCCTGCCGCAGCCTCCGAGACCCCGCCGCTCGTAGGGAGCGGTCAGACACCTCCCAACCTTGACAACCCCAAACCTGGCGTCCCCAGGTGCTCCTGACATTCTTTTCCTTTCTCTAGTCAACTTCTCCTCTTTTCCCTTCAAGGAGGGCCCGTTCTGCTAAACCCTTTCTGGACCTCAGTTCAGCATTGAATAACCTCCTAACAACCGTGTGTTAAGACACTTCCCTGCCTTTCATGCAAAAACCCGCATTCACACTTCTGCTCTCTTCTAGCACCAAGATGTCATCACTTCACATTCTAACATCTCAGAGTTTGCTAACCACCTCCCTACCTCAACTTCTCTCTTTCTTCTCTTCTTACCTGTTTTTTTGATTCAACACACCTCAGACGGTATGAACTGAACCTAACTAAATTACTTCCAAAAGTAGGCTTACAACTTTCTTTTACTAGGATTGCAGTCGCTGTTAAATACCTACTGGCTAGCTGTGGCTTACTGAGTCTAACATCTTTGATATATGAGCTACTAGATATTTTTTTACTCTTCCTTAGTCTTGAATTAAAATTTTATGAGCTACTCCATTTTCTGTATTTATGTATAAATGATAAATGACTTTTCGAACAAAGGTAAGCTTAAAGCTGGTACTTAGTCTAGTTTTAACTTAACTCTTTTAATTTAACAATATCTTCTTTGGACTGTTTTATATCATCTCCTTCTGTCAGTTTTTTCATACACAAATTTTGGTACTTGTGCGTACCCCTCAATCTATAATCTATAATATTTCAATAATCTAGGTAATTTTCTGATCTCTCTCTTTGAAGAGGGAGGGAGAAGGAATAAAATTCTTGCAAATTTCTCATGGTTGGTTTTTCAGCTACTTCTATTTATTAAGTGTCTAAGATATTTTACCACTGGGTAGTGAGTCTGAGTTCTTTTATTAACCTCCCTTAAATCTTGTACTAGTCTATAACTCCCATCAGACTTTACTGGGGGAATAGGGGTATTATGAGGAGACATACAAGGTTCTAATGCCCCATTCTTTATTAGTCCTTCTATTACTGGCTTCAAACCTTCCCGTCCTTCTAAAGATCCAGGATACTGACGTACACGTACGGGACAATCTTCTCTCTCAATTGTAACCCCTATGGGGTCGATATTTAATCTTCCCCTATTTCCTTCCCCACTTCAAACTTTTTTGTTGTTTTTTTTTTTCTTCATCCTCTCTTAAATAATTTTAAAACTCTAGCTGTCATTTTCCCATTTTCTGATAAAACTCCTATTCTTAATTGCACTTTTAAGACTCTTCCCAATAAATTGTTACCTGCCCCTGGGACCAATAAGACATCTCCCATCCAAATTCTAGTTCCGTCCCTCAATTACTACATCTTTAATGACGAGAAATGTAAAACTTTCCCTCTTTGCCCCTGTTACTTTCACTATATGTTTGCTCACACTATAACTTTTTGGAATATTTAACAGGCAGGTTCTGTCTGGCCCTGTGTCTATTAGAAATTCTAATTCTTCTTCTTGGGGACCCACTTTTAAAGTTATCACAGGCTCCAGATGGTATTTGTCCCCCCCAGAAAATTAGAGCTTATGACCTCCCTATTCCTCCTCTGTGCCCATCTCTTTAAAGATTTTCAGATCTTCCGCTTACTTAGGACCATTTTCCTATTTCTCTTAAGTTCGTTTATCTATTTAGCTGAAGTTTCTTCTTTCCTCTCTAAAAGCTGTCCCTTAAAAACTTTTTTTTTCCTGCATTTTGCCTTTGATATGCTGTCTCATTTATTCCTTTGATTATGTAATTACGATAATTATTCACGTGTTTACTCCCCTCCTCATTATTTTTACCCCACTCAGGAGGTACAGCTGGCATTTTGTCTTCTCTGGGGGTCACCGTAGATTATCTTTTTTTCTAAGCTTTTATTTCAGCTGCTGTGATTAATTGCCTTTCTTCCTGATAAAAATATTATTTTCATTACAGACCTCATCTCTTCTCAAATATAAATGTTTAGACCTAAAAATTGGTCTAATTGTTCAGCTATGCCTATGGGGTCCTCCAAATATCCCTTTTATTTATTTCTTAAAATTTCAGACCTCAGACGAAGTCAAAGGAGCATTTACAAACCCTGGTCCGCCCCCTCCTATGGGAGCCTCTTTTAATGGAAATAGACCAATCCCTTTATCCCATTATTTTTGGATTTTTATCTTCTATAGCTTTTCTCCTGTATTTTTAGGAAGAATCAGGAGAGGGCTTTCTTTTACCTGAACTTTTAGTGTTTCGATAAGGTGATTCCTTTAGAGAGTTCCGCTGAGCAGCCGGTAGCTGTGGTTACCAAGGAGGAGCTCAGGGCAGGACAGGGGAACTCGGCACAGCTCAGGGTCTGGATCCTCCAAAGGCGGGGTCTGCAGCGGGAATCACCCGAGGGGCTCGGAACAGCTCAGGGTCTCGGATCCTCCAAAGGCGGGGTCTGCAGCCGGGATCGCCCCAGGGGATCGGCACAGCTCAGGGTCTGGGTCCTCCAAAGGCGGGGTCTGCAGCCGGGATCGTCCGAGGGCATCGGCACAGCTCAGGGTCTCGGTCCTCCAAAGGCGGGGTCTGCAGCCGGGATCGCCCCAGGGGATCGGCACAGCTCAGGGTCTCGGTCCTCCAAAGGCGGGGTCTGCAGCCGGGATCGCCCCAGGGGATCGGCACAGCTCAGGGTCTCGGTCCTCCAAAGGCGGGGTCTGCAGCCGGGATCGCCCCAGGGGCTCGGCACAGCTCAGGGTCTCGGTCCTCCAAAGGCGGGGTCTGCAGCCGGGACCACCCCAGGGGCTGTTCCAGTGCAGACCGAGCTGCAGCGTGGATCGGCCCCACATGGCTCACGGCGGCTGATCCGGCAGAGACCAAGCCGGGACTGACCCCGGCTGCAGCGGCGGGAGCCGAGCAGAGTCAGGGCAGCCAGGGACGGGACAGACGGGACCCCCCCTCGGTGCGGTCAGCGCGGTACCCACGGTGCACACGGCAGGACGGACCCCCCGCCCCTTCCGCCGGCACGGCCAGCGGAGCGGCCGCGGGCCAGGCGGCCGGGACCGGGACAGACGGACCGGGACAGACGGACCGGGACAGACGGACCGGGACAGACGGACCGGGACAGACGGACCGGGACAGACGGACCTGTGCCGGAGCCGGCACAGGGGCTGGGGCAGCCGCGAACGAGTGGGGGAACAAACGGGAATGGATGAGGTAATATTTCTATAAGCAAAATTGAAATGAAAGCGAGCTTTGAGCTCCCTCAGTTACTGAACAACAGGAAAACAATGGTGTGGCCAGCTGAAGGTAATCCCCTTTGATGAAACAACACCCTCTGCCTGCAGACAGCTCCAAGGGGCCGAGCAGACCCTACCAGCTTGGCAGAAGGGGTCCAAAGAGGAGCTTTTAGGGTTTAAAATGTAACACATTATGGTAATGTAGTGATTCTTATAGGCCGTATGGAAATGCTGTAGGATTTGTGTATTGTACTAGATTGGTTAGTGAGAAGTAGACTATTCAACACAGAAGATGATTTTTTGTATTGTAATGGGAACTTCACTCTCTTGACCTTTTACTCGCTTACCCCTTTATTACTCTCTTATGCTTTTGCTCTCTTACCTTTTTATGTTCTTACCCTCTCATCCTCTCAACCCCTCTCTTCTTTCAGGCCTGCTCTGAGCTGTGGCTGGCACCTCCCAGCAGGCCCCTGCCCCCGGGCCCTTTGCAATAAACCCCAAGTTCCACAAGGCCCCTGCCCCCGGGCCCTTTGCAATGAACCCCAAGTTCCAAAAGGCCCCTGCCCCCGGGCCCTTTGCAATAAACCCCATGTTCCACGACCCGGCTTCAGAGATCTCTCGGCTCCGTCCGTCCCGACCGTGCTACCCCCCGATGCTCCTACAGCTAGAAACTCACTCACTAGCAAGGAAAAATCCTTCCAAAGTATTTTTTTCTATTTTTATCCTCCGAGTGTCCAACTTCTTTTGCTAAATTTCTACAGATTGGAGTTCAAATTACCATTTCTGACCAGTGCAGAGACAAATGATGAAACATTCCTGAGTTATTCTTACTCTTCATCTTATAGAAGTAGCCACCACTCCATTTGCATGATCTAACCAAAGTAGACATTTCACAGAAAAGCACTTTCTATAGCAATATTGAAAAACCATAGATTGAGGTAAAACCATCAAGTTTCTGCCCTCAGTGGAGCAAAGTCACATGTTGTTGAAGAGCATCCCACTGAATTTTCTAACGATGTGTAAATGTGTCATCTGGACCACAGGAGATAAAGCAGGGTTAAAACACTGAGCAAAACTGCAGTTAACAAACACAAGGTTCATCAACCTTGCAATAGAAGCTTGCAGAAACCTTTCAAGGCTCATCCAATAAAGCCCCGTGGCACTTTGTTCTTCCCCCTCCTCCCAAATCTCCATCCGTCCGAGGCAGCATCAGCAGGAAATTTTGCACGGAAGCTTACCAGATAAAATAGCTATATCATCTGCCATTAGTTTTAGAGAGTTCTTCAAAAATAGGTTAAAAATTATTTTATCTATTATTTTTTAGCTGTGTCCTAAGTTAGCGATGGGCCGAGTCTTGTGTCTTTGTCTCACAGAAAGGTGGTTCACATGTCCTTTAATATCATATGTGCAAATATTTCCAATCTGCATTCTGCCTTATCAGAAGGCTAATTAATTGCTTTATTATACTATATTACATTACATCTAAACCCAATCTGCCAAGTACTCAACCCCGCACACAACTCGTGACTGTCACCCAACAGTCCCGACACACACACACACTTGGCCCCGACAGGCCAAGGAAACAAAACACCATCACTTTGGGTAAACAATCTCCACGTTGCATTTTACTTCGGCACAAACACAGGCACAGCAAATGAGATAAGAATTGATTTTACTTCCTCTGAGGTTCAGAGAATGTGAATCCCAGAAATATTCTTGGGGAGAATTGTGCCTTGCTTTTCTCTGTGAAGAGAAATGCGGTGACAGGTGCACCCTTACCTCCAGGGCAAAGAATCACGGAATGGCTTGGGTGGGAAGGGACCTTGAGGTTTATCTTTGATTTATCCAACACTTCAACAGGCAAGAGGGGGCTCATCTGCTTCAGAGCTGCTTGCTTTTCTCACACCTTTCACAAGCAAAGCCTGAAGCAAACCCTCCCGAGTTGCCCTATCGACCAGGGGACCCCTCAGCACTCGGCGGCGCTGCCGGCAAAACCTCAAACTTTTACTCACACAGGGACGAGGCCGTGCACTCGGTGGTAACCCAGATTCTCTTTTTCCCACAGAATCCTTGAACTTCCTTTGTTCTCGCTGCAGGCCTTTTTGTAAGCACACCGATTAACAGACTACACAAGTTTGACCAGCAGACTTCAGCTAAATCCAAAATTGGTTTCTACCCCGAGTAAAATTTGCAACCCCCTGTCTCACCTGCGATGTTTGGAATTTTAGGAGGTGGCAGCCCACTCGAGATCAAAGGTCCTGGGCAGGGTGCAGACCCAGGGACACAAATGCCACCCCTTTTCCACGGGAAACAAAACTCATCACCCCAGTTTCCTTACATCAGTTTGCCGAAGACGTTCGGCACTCCCAGGTCACTCAGAGTTCTCGTTGGCTGCAAACTCGGTCTTGGAGTTACGGAGTTACGCCTCCTCCTAACACTCACCTCCCCACCTCAGCCCCCTACTGCTGCATCCCCTTCTCCGCCCCTAACCCTACTCTATTTTCCAGCCCGCCCTTGCTCCATCCCTCACTCTGCCCTTAACCCGTCTCACCACACCTCCCGCTCCATCCGTTACTTCACCCACCGCCCACCCGTGAGTCCCCTCCAGCAGCACGCAGGAGCCCGAACCCTCAGAGGGCGGTGCAGCTCTCGCAGCAGGACAACACCCAGGCGAGACAGGCAGGGACAACGTCTGTGGGCTGCAGGGTGTCACAAGGGGCTGCGGGCTGAGGGGAGGGGGCTGGAGGGTGACACAGAGGATGGGGGGAGCTGAGAGGCAGAAGGGGGCTTTAGGAGCAACTGGGGGGCTCCAGGGTGGCACAGAGATGCTGAGAGGCTGGGAGCGGGGAACTTGAGGGTGACAAGAAAAGGGTGAGGGGGAGCAGATGCCTTGAGGGGCAAAGTGGGGGCTGCTTGAGGGTGACAGGTGAACCAGCGCTCACACCACCCCTAACCTTACCCTAAAAACCACCCCTAACCAGGCGGAGAGTGCACGGTGGAGGTCAGGGGGCCAAGGGACAATGTCAGAGGTCTCGGGGTGGCACGCAGACATTGCGGGCTGAGGGGTAAGGAGGGGGAGGCTTGACAGATGGAGAGCTCACACCGAGGGTTAGGGGTACAAAGGACACAGGGTACCAGGTAGGGTTAGGGTACAGGTGCAGCAGCCCTCAACCCAACCCCAAGGTCACCCTAAAGAGCACCCCTAGGACCCCAGTTTTCCCCAACAGCAGCACAAGGCAATAACCCCAATGCTGGGACAGCCCCAGAAGTCTCCCAGCAGCTGCAGACAGCAACCCTAATAAAAAGGTAGCAATGATGTTTGTGGTCTAGAGAGTGACAGGTAGGAGTTGGGGGCTGAGCAGTTTTTTAGGGGTTTTTTTAGGGTTTTTCTCATGGCTTTAAAAGGATATTTTAGGGCTTTTTTGGAGGAGTTTTACAGGAAATTTCTTGGAACATTTAGGATGCTTTTTCAGGGCTTTTAAAAGATTTTGTTAGGGTATTTTAAGGGCTTTCTTAGTACTTTGAAGAATTGTTTGGGGGGGCTTTGTGTGTTCTTGGGGTTTTTTTAGGACTATTGAGGGTATGTGGAGGACTTTTTAGAGCTAGGGTATTTTTAGGGTTTTTGAGGGAATTTTTAGGCTTTTTTAGGGTCTTATCAGGGCATTTTAAGGATTGTTGGGGTATTTTTAGAGCTCTTTTTGGACTCTTTAGGGTATATTTAGGGATTTCTAAAAGTTCTTTGGGGATTTTTAGGGGTTTTTTAAAAGTATTGTATTTCCAGTGTATTCTAACAGCATTCTGAGGCTATTTTTAGGTTTTCATGGGGTTTATAGGACATTTTGAAGATTAGGGGGTTTTCAGGGAATTTTTAGGTTTTTTTAGGGTCTTTTCATGGCACAACACATGGAGGCTGAGGGGCAGCTTGAGGGGCACTGTGGGGGCTTGAGGGTGACAGAGGCTGGAGCTGAGGGAGGAACAGGGAGAGGGGACAGCGGGTGACACACAGAGATGCTGAGGGTGGCAGGGGCAGCTGTAGTGTGACACAGAGAAGCTGGGGGCTGAGGGGCAAAGGAGAGGGGTCAAGGGTGACACACAGGAGCTGAGGGCTGGGGGGCAGAGGGACCGGTTGAGGGATAAAGGGAGAGGGCTTGAGGGCTGGACAGTCCAGTGGAGATCAGGGGTGCACGGTACAGCTGTACCACCCCTCACCCCAGCCCTAACCTCAGCCGAAGCAGCCCCCCTAAAAACAGCCTTTTCCCCCAACAGCAGCACAACGCAGCAACCCTAACAGCGAGACCAGACAGCAACCCTCACACAGCAGGACAATGACAGAACCCTCAGAGGACAACAGACCCACTGCAAAAAGGTAGGAACGACATCTGTGGGCTAGACAGCAAGAGGTAGAGTTCGGAGACTGAGCATGTCTTTGTGAGGTTTCTTTCCAGGACTTTTAAAGGTATTTAGGGGATTTTGGAAGGGACTTTTCTGGGACTACTTAGGGTATTGTTGGGGCTTTTTCAAAGCCATTTTATGAGTCTTTAGCATATTTGGAAGATTACGGTCAGGGTCAGAGGAAACACCCTCAGAAAAGGCAGAGTTTTAGGACTGCAGTGGAATGCTTTAGCAAGGGGCCAGTGGCGGCACAGCGGGTCGGGTCCCACGCGTCCAGTGCGAAGGTTGTAAGTTTTAGACCCAGCTAAGTTGTTGCGGTTAGGGTTAGATGCTGTCAGCTTTGGTCTGGGAGAACTTCCGCACAGAAAAACTCACCCCCCGCGTCTCCCGACGCCAGTTTGCAGGAGGTGCTCGGCACTGCCAGGGCAGCCCGAGTTCTCGGCGGGGGCAGCTTTGCTCCCGGAGAAATCCTGCGCCGGCCCTCTTCCCCGTAAAGCCAAACTCACCCCCGCTGCGCGTCGACGTCCGTTCGCAGGAGGCACGCGGCACTCCAAGGGCAGCGAGAGTTCTCGGCGTCGGCAGCCGCGGTCCGTGAGAAATCGTTCTCTGCGGTTTTGGAGGAGGTTTCTGCCACAGGCACACAAAGAGGAAAGGTTAATTTCCTTAGAAAGGGAAGTCTGGCAGCCCATGGTTTAAGGGCCAGACGAAGGGCTGTGCAGGGGAAGGAGCTCCTCACAGGACCTTTCTTCATCTCAAGCCCCACTCCAAGCTCTAGCAGCCCCCCGTGTGCCCAGCTGCTTTCAGAGGGTTACCCGGGCACACCTGCACAGGGAGCTGCTAGTCCAGAGGGGCTAACAGGGGCATCCCAAGGGTCCCTCCAGGAACTACGGTCGGAGCATCCAGCACGGACTAGGGAGCAGCCGGAGCCACCCGGGCACGGAGCAACACTTTGAGAAAATGCCAAGGGAAGAGCCCGTTTGCCAAGGGGCAGCATCTGAGCAGGCCAGGCAGCACGTGGGGTTCCAGGAGAGGGCTTTCAACTTTCCCCTTTTACTGTGCCAGTCCCTCCCCAGGGCCCCCAGACCCTCCACAGCACTCCCAGAAAGAAGAGGGGTGATTAGGAGAAAAAGGGTTTAGGAAAAAGGGAAAAAGCATCCTTTTCCTTTATTTTTTGTGTTCAAACTGGGAGGGACTCTGCTTCCCCTGCAATTTTAATGGTCTCAGTTGAAAGAATCCCTGCCTTTTCTCTGCTGTTCGGGGTGTTAATTGACAGGGAGTCCTCATTTTCAATTATTTTCCAGTTTAAGTAGAAGGGGAAAATCTTGACAATGTTTCTTATGGGTTTGAATTAAGGGTAGCTGCCCCCGTTTTGTTGTCCTGAGGCCTAAATTGAGGGAGAAGCCCAGCTGTACCCTCCATCTTAAGAATTTGAATCCCTCTTTTTCCATCACCGGAGAGATTTAAAGTGAGGAAAACTGCTCTTTTCCCAGTACTTAAGGAGAATAAATTAAAGGGCAGAAGCTATTTATTTGCTATTGTATTAGTTTCAGTAGAGGTAGCTGCCCCATTTCCTCTGTTTAAGGGATTCACTGGAAGGAAGCTCTGCTTTTTTCAGCATTTTAGAGTTTAAAAATACATTTCAAGGCCCTTCTTTCTGTGCCATAGGACCAAGTATCTCAGAGTAGGGTAAGCCAGGCATGCACTTAACCCTTACACTGCCTGGGAAGCTTTTATTTTTCTTATTTTTACTTATAATGTAGATAGGCCTAATTAGAGGTCCAAGGAGACTTAGACAATTCACATCATAAGCATTCTCCACCACTGGACTTAGTCACGCGTGAAGTACTACTTAGTAGCCACTAAGGAATAATTATGCAAGTTAACAGCAAATTAGCCAGTTTATCTAGTTATGCTGCCTAAACAGAAAAATTTATTTCTTACCAGTTTTCTGCCCTCTTACTCTAAGTAGTTGCTGCAAAAAAGAAAGTGCTGTTATTTTTCTGAAGAATTGTCTTCTATAACAAGCCCTTTGCTTCCCTTGAATTTGAGTCAGAGGAGCCAAACAGCCTCAGCTGTTCTGAAAGCTTTTATACCCGGTGGGATTCACCCCCTCCCTTTTCCTGGGTGCCATGGGAACGAGAGGCGGGCACCATCAGGGGTATATTAACCCCAGCCTTTGCTCAGGGCCTTCATTCCCCCTCTGGGAGGTGCTGGGATAAGAGCTCTTCTCTCATTTCAGGTAAGAGGCTCTTTCAGCTTATCTCAGCTTGTTTTCAGCAGGTGTTTCTGGGCATCTAAAGCAACAGAGGCTTTGAAGATACTGTGAAGAAAACAGCCTAGGATACAGCAAGTATTTAAGTTCACAATTTTGGGTTTTGTGTTTAGGGGTGGTAAAGTGCATTTGTAATTTCTGGTTTTGTTCTTATTTTGCTTTGTATTTTTTTTAGGAGGAGTGCAGCTTCCAGAGGCTCCAGGTTGTGTCAGCTACAACACTTTTTTCAGCAGATTCATCATGTCACAAGAAGCATCTGCCCAGTGTCCAAGATGATGTTTGAGATTGAGGCTTCAGGTGAGTTGAGGATTGTGACTAGGAGAGGGAGGGTGAGCAGGTATCCGGTTAGGAGGTATTGTTGGGGGGGTGATTTTGAAGGCAGCAGGGTGAGAAAGGGTGTTTATTTGAGCCCCCACCCCAGGCCTTTTAGAAGCCGAGCAGAGGCATTCACACATCTTACAGCACACAAGGTCATCCACTGCACTCACAGGAATGCCATTTAACTTTGCTTTTCTCTAACCCAGGTGCCACTGATAATAATGGCCACACCCTTGGAATCAGGATGAAGCTGGAGCCTGAAGGAGCCAGGCACACTCGGGAGAGGGCAAGTAGCTGACTCGCTGGGATTTGGCCCACATAACTCTGTACTCATACTTTGGTTTTGTTTTTCTTTATTGTAGCTGACCGAGAGGCTAACAGGCCATCACGGGGCCCTCCGAGGCAGACTCATTTCAGGTACAACGTGGATCCACGTCACCGATCATCCAAAAGATAAGCCTGGGCCACAGCCTGGAGATGGGACAATGGGAGAGCAGCGGGTTGGGAGTTCCTGGGACAGATTTAAAGATTAGCAGAGGGAAAAGCAATCTTCTCCAAGGGGCCTCTTAGGACAGCTAAAGGGAGAGGCTCTGATTTTGATGGCAGCTTTCAGCCGGGCAGCGCAGAACAGTTCCGGTCCACGTCGTGTTGTCCAGTGTACCGTGTTACCTAGTGCGTCTTTGGGGTCCCTTTTGCCTTTTCCCCTCGAGACCCTCACCACAAGCATAATGTGTTGTGTTTGTTGTCCCCCTGTTTGTCACGTTCTGTGTCACGGGTGTCCGCACATATTTGTGCCGGAGCCGCTCTGCCCTGCCGCATAGCCTGCTGCAAAAGGACAAGTCCCAGGGACTTGCAGTTTGTGGGGCGTTGCCAGACTCTAGATGATATTCCTAAATAGACACAAGATGTCTGGAGCTGTGAAGTCATCCCGCAGGCCTTTGACTTTTGTCCTCGCTTTCTTTCAGACGCAGAAGGATAAAATCCAGGGCAAAATCCATCCACCCATCCCGAGTGAGGAGGTTCCCCCGAGCAGGTCAGGCACCGTTTGTCTCTGCAGGGAGAGTGTAAAGTGTGACTTTGTTACAGCTCTGTTCTTTTTCTTTTTTAGGAGGTAAAGCTGGATATCAGCAGTCAAGGTGAGGTGGGCAAGGTGAGCATTGAGTAGCGTCCAGAAGCAGTTGTTATTGCTCCAGTCTCACTTTCCGGTGCAACTCTAAGCATCCGTTCCTGTGTTTTCATCAGCCTCGGAGCGCAGCCGAAGGGTGCGGCCCCAGGAGCCGGGCATTCTTAGGAGAACGGTGAGTCGCAGAATTGTTGGGTTTTGGCCAGTGTGCTGCAGAGATCATGCATGGATATTTGCATTTCTTTCATGTAGCTGACTAAGAAACAACAGGGAGTTGTTGAACAACAGTGCTAGCAGGAACTTCCCAGATGTTGAGGCTGCCTTCTTTTGCACCTGACAGGGACCTGCATCCCCAGATGTCTGAGAGATAAGTAGAGGGCTACAACCCACAGAGGGGATGCAAGCGGGGTGCAGGGTAGGGACCCACTGGGAGGGGTTTTTGAGTCTCCTTTGGAGATGGGGGGGTGTCTGTGAAGCGGCCCCTTAGGCCCCATAAAAGCAAAGCCTGGCTTTGGATCACAGTGCTGAGGTGCGCAGGGCAGAGCAGTCCCGGTGTGTATCGTGTCACTTGTCTTTTGTGTGTTATGTGTGTTTGGATATGTCATGTCCTTTACCTTAGGCCTTGGAGGGGCCTGTCAGAAACCCTGGCATCATTGTTAGCATCTGCGATCTCTGCATTCCTCGGCCTGGCAGCCAGGCCATAGAACGTTCACCTCAGGAGCTCAGACAGGCATCAGACTCTCTTGTCTCTTTAGAAGCATCCGGTCAGATGCCTTTTCAGGTCTTGTTCTGAGCTGTGTGGACAGCTCTGCCCCGCCAGGATCCATTATGGCAGACTAGGACTTGAAAGAACGTGAGGGCAGGTAGAGGCTTCTGGCCGTAGGATTCTCGGGCATCCATCTTTGCAGTTCTTGGAATAAATCATTCGGTTAGCATCTTGTTCCTCCAGGTTTCTCTGAGCCTCATCAGCTCACCATCGGTCTCCCCTCGGTCATCTCCTTTTGCCTTCTCTCAGTCCTCGCAGCCATTTTCCTTGCCAGGAGATTTCTGTCCGTGTTGTGTGCCTGTTGTCTGTCACGTCCTGTCTGTCCTGTGTCACGGGTGTCTGCACACATTTGTGCCGGAGCTGCTCTGCCCTGCTGCATAGCCTGGTGTAATAGGACAAGCCCTGGGGGGTTGAAATTTGTAATATGGGCAGTACTTGGACTCCAGATGCTATTCCTATATTGACCTGAGGTGTTTGCAGCTTTTGAGTTATCCTGCAGGTGTTTGACATATGTTCTAACTCTCTTTCAGTTGCAGATGCATTGCATCCATGGCAGAGCCCCCCATCCTGGGTGAGGGGGTTCCCACAAGCAGGTCAGTCACCATTGGTCTCTGCAGGGGGAGTGTCAAGGGTGACCCTGTTACAGCTCTGTTCTTTGTCTTTCTTTTTAGGAAGTAAAGCTGGATCCTAGCAGTCAAGTTCAGGAGAGCAAGGTGATCAGTAGCATTTCTTTTTGCTGAGGTCTGAATTCCTGGGGCAAGTCTAAGTCTCCATTCTCGTTTTTGTGCTTTAGGCAATCCACTCGGAGCCTGCCGAGCCCCCGTCACCAGCCGGCCGAGGCACCGGGTTCCCTGCACGTGTGAGCCCTGTGGACGTGTTACAGGACCTGGTGATGAAGCCCAGAACTTTTCTATTTAAAGGTGCCATCCAGGTGGCCGTGGGCAGCTGCCAAGGAGTTGCGGTGAGTCGGGGAGGCAGGGAGGTGGAGCGAGGGTCCCCTCAGGTTTCAGCCATGCCAAATCACCTCATCTCCTCTTACCCCAGGATTACCCTGTGACCATGGCATCAGCCTCGGAGCGTGGCCGAAGGGTGCAGCCCCAGGAGCCGGGCATTCTTAGGAGAACGGTGAGTGGCAGAATTGTTGGGTTTTGGCCAGTGTGCTGCAGAGATCATGCACTGATATTTCGATTTCTTTCACGTAGCTGACTAAGAAACAACAGGAAACTGTTGAACAACAGAGCCAGCAGGAACTTCCCAGGTGTCGAGGCCGCCTTCTGTCGCACCTGACGCGGACCTGCATCCCCAGATGTCTGAGAGATAAGTAGAGGGCTACGACCCACAGAGGGGATGCAAGCGGGGCGCAGGGTAGGGACCCACCGGGAGGGATTTTTGAGTCCACTTTGGAGATGGGGGGGTGTCCATGAAGCGGCCCCTTAGGCCCCATAAAAGCGAAGCCTGACTTTGGATCACAGTGCTGAGGCGCGCAGGGCAGAGCAGTCCTGGTGTGTATCGTGTCACTTGTCTTTTGTGTGTCATGTGTGTTTAGATATGTCATGTCTTTTATCTTAGGCCTTGGAGGGGCCTGTCAGAAACCCTGGCATCATTGTTAGCATCTGCGCTCTCTGCATCCCTCGGCCTGGCACCCAGGCCATAGAACTTTTGCCTCAGGAGCTCAGGCAGGCATCAGACTCTCTTGTCTCTTTAGAAGCATCCGGTCAGATGTCTTTTCAGGTCTTGTTCTGAGCTGTGTGGACAGCTCTGCCGTGCCAGGATCCATTATGGCGGACTAGGACTTGTGTGAAGGTGAGGGCAGGTAGAGGCTTCTGGCCGTAGGATTCTCGGGCATCCATCTTTGCAGTTCTTGGAATAAATCATTCGGTTAGCATCTTCTTCCTCCAGGTTTCTCTGAGCCTCATCAGCTCACCATCAGTCGCCCCTCGGTCATCTCCTTTTGCCTTCTCTCAGTCCTCGCAGCCATTTTCCTTGCCAGGAGGTTTCTGTCCGTGTCGTGTCCCCGTTGTCTGTCACGTCCTGTCCTGTGTCACGGGTGTGTGCACACATTTGTGCCGGAGCTGCTCTGCCCTGCCGCATAGCCTGGTGCAATAGGAGAAGTCCCGGGGACTTGAAATTTGTAATGTGGGGTGTAGTTGGACTCTAGGTGGGATTTGTAGATGGACACAAGATATCTGGAGCTCTTAAGGTATCCTGCAACAGTTTGACTCTTGTCCTGACTTTTTTTTTCAGGTTCAGATGGATTAAATGTGTGGCAGAGGGCCCCATCCCGGGTGAGTGGCTTCCCCTGAGCAGGTGAGGCACCATTTGTCTCTGCAGCAGAAGTGTATGCGGTGACTCTGTTACAGCTCTGTTCTTTGTCTTTCTTTTTAGGAAGTAAAGCTGGATACCAGCAGTCAAGGTGAGCAGTGGAGAGAAGTAGCTGTTATTGCTCAGGTCTCAGTTTCTGGTGCAGCTCTAAGCTTCCATTCCCTTTTTTGTGCTTTAGGCAATCCACTCGGAGCCTGCCAAGCCCCCGTCACCAGCCGGCCGATGCACCGGGTTCCCTGCACGTGTGAGCCCTGTGGACGCGTTACAGGACCTGGTGATGAAAGCCTGAACTCTTCTATTTCAACGTGCCATCCAGGTGGCCTTCAGAAGCTGCCGAGGAGTTGCGGTGAGTCGGGGAAGTAGGGCGGAGGAGCGAGGGTCCCCTCAGGTTTCAGCCATGCCACATGACCTCGTCTTCCTTTAACCCAGGCTTACCCCATGACAATGGCATCAGCCTCGGAGCGCGGCTGAAGGGTGCGGCCCCAGGAGCCGGGCATTCTTAGGAGAACGGTGAGTGGCAGAATTGTTGGGTTTTGGCCAGTGTGCTGCAGAGATCATGCACTGATATTTGCATTTCTTTCATGTAGCTGACTAAGAAACAACAGGGAGTTGTTGAACAACAGTGCCAGCAGGAACTTCCCAGATGTTGAGGCTGCCTTCTTTTGCACCTGACAGGGACCTGCATCCCCAGATGTCTGAGAGATAAGTAGAGGGCTACAACCCACAGAGGGGATGCAAGTGGGGTGCAGGGTAGGGACCCACTGGGAGGGATTTTTGAGTCTCCTTTGGAGATGGGGGCGTCCATGGAGCGGCCCCTTAGGCCCCATAAAAGCAAAGCCTGGCTTTGGATCACAGTGCTGAGGTGCGCAGGGCAGAGCAGTCCCGGTGTGTATCGTGTCACTTGTCTTTTGTGTGTCATGTGTGTTTGGATATGTCATGTCTTTTATCTTAGGCCTTGGAGGGGCCTGTCAGAAACCCTGGCATCATTGTTAGCATCTGCGCTCTCTGCATTCCTCGGCCTGGCACCAATGCCATGGAACTTTTGCCTCAGGAGCTCAGACAGGCATCAGACTCTCTTGTCTCTTTAGAAGCATCTGGTCAGATGTCTTTTCAGGTCTTGTTCTGAGCTGTGTGGACAGCTCTGCCGCGCCAGGATCCATTATGGCGGACTAGGACTTGAAAGAACGTGAGGGCAGGTAGAGGCTTCTGGCCGTAGGATTCTCGGCATCCATCTTTGCAGTTCTTGGAATAAATCATTCGGTTAGCATCTTCTTCTTCCTCCAGGTTTCTCTGAGCCTCATCAGCTCACCATCGGTCTTCCCTCGGTCGTCTCCTTTTGCCTTCTCTCAGTCCTCGCAGCCATTTTCCTTGCCAGGAGATTTCTGTCCGTGTTGTGTCCCCGTTGTCTGTCACGTCCTGTCCCGTGTCACGGGTGTGTGCACATATTTGTGCCGGAGCTGCTCTGCCCTGCTGCCTAGCCTGGTGCAACAGGAGAAGCCCTGGGGAGTTGAAATTTGTAATGTGGGCTGTACTTGGACTCTAGAAGCCATTCCTAGATTGACCTAAGGTGTTTGCAGGTTTTGAGTTATCGTGCAGGTGTTTGACATATGTTCTGACTTTCTTTCAGGTGCAGATGCATTGCACCCATGGCAGAGCCCCCCATCCTGGGTGAGGGGGTTCCCACAAGCAGGTCAGTCACCATTTGTTTCTGCAGGGGGAGTGTCAAGTGTGGCCCTGTTACAGCTTTTTTTTTTTTGTCTTTATTTTTAGGAAGTATAGCTGGATCCCAGAAATCAAGTTCAGGAGAGCAAGGTGATCAGTAGCATTTCTTGTTGCTGAGCTCTCAATTCCTGGGCCAAGTCTAAGTCTCTATTCTTGTTTTTGTGCCTTAGGCCATCCGCTCGGAGCACGCCAGGCTCCCGTCCCCTGCGGCCGATGGACCGGGTTTGCTGCTCTCATGAGCCCTGAGTTCCGGGTCAGGAACCGCCGAGGAGCTGCGGTGAGTCGGGGAAGTAGGGAGGAGGAGCGAGGGTCCCCTCAGGTTTCAGCCATGCCAAATCACCTCATCTCCTCTTAACCCAGGCACCCCCTGTGACGACGGCCTCGGTCTCCGAGCGTGCCCGAAGCGTGCGGCCCGAGCAGCTGAGCATTCTTAGGAGCACGGTGAGTAGCTGACTTGTGGGGTTTTGGCCGAGAGGCTGCCGAGATCGGGCACTGATGTTTGGTTTTCTTTAATACAGCTGTCTGAGAGACACCAGCCCGGTGCCAGCAGGACCTTCCCGGCTGACGAGGCGGCCTTTCTTCGCACCCGAGACCGGCATCCCCAGATGTGCGAGAGATAAGTAGAGGGCTACGACCCACAGAGGGGATGAAAGCAGGGCGCTGGTTTGGGAATTACTGGGAGGGGTTTTTGAGTCCACTTAGGAGGTGGGGGGGTGTTCATGAAGCGGCCCCTTAGGCCCCATAAAAGCAAAGCCTGGCTTTGGATCACAGTGCTGAGGTGCACAGGGCAGAGCAGTCCCGGTGTGTATCGTGTCACTTGTCTTTTGTGTGTTATGTGTGTTTGGATATGTCATGTCCTTTACCTTAGGCCTTGGAGGGGCCTGTCAGAAACCCTGGCATCATTGTTAGCATCTGCGATCTCTGCATTCCTCGGCCTGGCACCAATGCCATGGAACTTTTGCCTCAGGAGCTCAGACAGGCATCAGACTCTCTTGTCTCTTTAGAAGCATCCGGTCAGATGCCTTTTCAGGTCTTGTTCTGAGCTGTGTGGACAGCTCTGCCCCGCCAGGATCCATTATGGCGGACTAGGACTTGAAAGAACGTGAGGGCAGGTAGAGGCTTCTGGCCGTAGGATTCTCGGGCATCCATCTTTGCAGTTCTTGGAATAAATCATTCGGTTAGCATCTTCTTCCTCCAGGTTTCTCTGAGCCTCATCAGCTCACCATTGGTCTCCCCTCGGTCATCTCCTTTTGCCTTCTCTCAGTCCTCGCAGCCATTTTCCTTGCCAGGAGATTTCTGTCCGTGTTGTGTGCCTGTTGTCTGTCACGTCCTGTCTGTCCTGTGTCACGGGTGTCTGCACACATTTGTGCCGGAGCTGCTCTGCCCTGCTGCATAGCCTGGTGTAATAGGACAAGCCCTGGGGGGTTGAAATTTGTAATATGGGCAGTACTTGGACTCCAGATGCTATTCCTATATTGACCTGAGGTGTTTGCAGCTTTTGAGTTATCCTGCAGGTGTTTGACATATGTTCTAACTCTCTTTCAGTTGCAGATGCATTGCATCCATGGCAGAGCCCCCCATCCTGGGTGAGTGGGTTCCCACAAGCAGGTCAGTCACCATTGGTCTCTGCAGGGGGAGTGTCAAGGGTGACCCTGTTACAGCTCTGTTCTTTGTCTTTCTTTTTAGGAAGTAAAGCTGGATCCTAGCAGTCAAGTTCAGGAGAGCAAGGTGATCAGTAGCATTTCTTTTTGCTGAGGTCTGAATTCCTGGGGCAAGTCTAAGTCTCCATTCTCGTTTTTGTGCTTTAGGCAATCCACTCGGAGCCTGCCGAGCCCCCGTCACCAGCCGGCCGAGGCACCGGGTTCCCTGCACGTGTGAGCCCTGTGGACGTGTTACAGGACCTGGTGATGAAGCCCAGAACTTTTCTATTTAAAGGTGCCATCCAGGTGGCCGTGGGCAGCTGCCAAGGAGTTGCGGTGAGTCGGGGAGGCAGGGAGGTGGAGCGAGGGTCCCCTCAGGTTTCAGCCATGCCAAATCACCTCATCTCCTCTTACCCCAGGATTACCCCGTGACCATGGCATCAGCCTCGGAGCGTGGCCGAAGGGTGCAGCCCCAGGAGCCGGGCATTCTTAGGAGAACGGTGAGTGGCAGAATTGTTGGGTTTTGGCCAGTGTGCTGCAGAGATCATGCACTGATATTTGGATTTCTTTCACGTAGCTGACTAAGAAACAACAGGAAGCTGTTGAACAACAGAGCCAGCAGGAACTTCCCAGGTGTCGAGGCCGCCTTCTGTCGCACCTGACGCGGACCTGCATCCCCAGATGTCTGAGAGATAAGTAGAGGGCTACAACCCACAGAGGGGATGCAAGCGGGGTGCAGGGTAGGGACCCACCGGGAGGGATTTTTGAGTCCACGTTGGAGATGGGGGGGTGTCCATGAAGCGGCCCCTTAGGCCCCATAAAAGCGAAGCCTGACTTGTGATCACAGTGCTGAGGCGCGCAGGGCAGAGCAGTCCCGGTGTGTATCGTGTCGCTTGTCTTTTGTGTGTCATGTGTGTTTGGATGTGTCATGTCTTTTATCTTAGGCCTTGGAGGGGCCTGTCAGAAACCCTGGCATCATTGTTAGCATCTGTGATCTCTGCATTCCTCGGCCTGGCACCCAGGCCATAGAACTTTTGCCTCAGGAGCTCAGACAGGCATCAGACTCCCTTGTCTCTTTAGAAGCATCTGGTCAGATGTCTTTTCAGGTCTTGTTCTGAGCTGTGTGGACAGCTCTGCCCCGCCAGGATCCATTATGGCGGACTAGGACTTGAAAGAACGTGAGGGCAGGTAGAGGCTTCTGGCCGTAGGATTCTCGGGCATCCATCTTTGCAGTTCTTGGAATAAATCATTCGGTTAGCATCTTGTTCCTCCAGGTTTCTCTGAGCCTCATCAGCTCACCATCGGTCTTACCTCAGTCATCTAATTTTCTGTCCTCGTGCTCCTTGCAGTCATCCTTCTTGCCCAGAGATTTCTGTCCGTGTTGTGTCCTCGTTGTCTGTCACGTCCTGTCCCATGTCACGGGTGTGTGCACACATTTGTGCCGGAGCTGCTCTGCCCTGCCGCATAGCCTGGTGCAATAGGAGAAGTCCCGGGGACTTGAAATTTGTAATGTGGGGTGTAGTTGGACTCTAGATGCCATTCCTAGATTGACCTAAGGTGTTTGCAGCTTTTGAGTTATCGTGCAGGTGTTTGACATATGTTCTGACTTTCTTTCAGGTGCAGATGCATTGCATCCATGGCAGAGCCCCCCATCCTGGGTGAGTGGGTTCCCACAAGCAGGTCAGTCACCATTTGTTTCTGCAGGGGGAGTGTCAAGGGTGACCCTGGGGACTTGAAATTTGTAATGTGGGGTGTAGTTGGACTCTAGGTGGGATTTGTAGATGGACACAAGATATCTGGAGCTCTTAAGTTATCCTGCAACCGTTTGACTCTTGTCCTAACTTTCTTTCAGATGCAGAAGGATAAAATCCAGGGCAGAGCCCCCATCCCAGGTGCGGGGATTGCCCCGAGCAGGTCAGTCACTGTTTGTTTCTGCAGAGGAAGCATAAATGGTGGCTCTTACAGCATTGTTCTTTGTCTCTCTTTTTAGGAGGTCAAGGCCGAGAGGACCAGTCAAGGCCGAGTGGGCGAGGTGAGCATTGAATAGCATACAGAAGCAGTTGTTATTGCTCATGTCTCAGTTTTGGTTCAGCTCTAAGCATCTCCTCTTGTTTTTATTTTAGGTGGTTCACTTGCCATCTCTCCTGGCCAAGCATGCCTATGCCAGGTGGGTGAGAGCTTAAGGTATCGGTGTGGCATCCTTGTCAGATTAGGGAGGTTGTGTTTTCACAGTATCTCAGCATGCTTTTCTGCTTTGTTTCATTGCAGGTGCCGTCGCTGCCCTAGGCACGCCAAGGAACAGAGGAGGGCAGGTGAATAGGAGTTTAGGCAGGCTGTGACACATAGGTGAGCGTTACACAGCGGCATGCTAAGCGTGTCCCTTTTCTCTTTGCAGGTATCTTCCGGGCACCCTCCGGAGCCAAATCAAGATTTGAGGTGAGCCGGGGCAGTGGTGCAGAGGAGTCCCGGGGATTACTCTTTTTGAGGGCAGTAGTCAGGTTTTCTGTTTTGTCTTAGGTACCCTGAGGAGGCTCGTAGCCCAAGCTTGGAGACGGCAGCACCGAAGCACACACGGAGAGCATCTCCACGTCCATGTGCGACCGAGGATGGATTTTGTCCGCTCCTCTTCCAAAAGCTAAGTGTCGGGGCCAGCGGCTGGGAGAAGGGGAAAAGCCTTTACTCTCACAGGAGGCAATCAGATGTCAGCTTAGGGGAGAGGTCTGTAGGGGCGTGGGCTCTCTGGCAGTAAAGGGAGAGGGTTTCCCCTCAGCCTCGCCAGAGCCTTTGCCGGGCAGGGCAGTTCCGACCCATCTTCACATTTTCGTGTACTTTGCATCGTCCGCCTCCCTTGACTCGACGTCGTCACGGATCTTTCCCCTGAGGAGCTCGCCTTCACGTCCGGAGCTATGGCCACGGTCACCCGGCAGTCGGCTTCCTTCTCTAGGCTCACCGAGCCTCTCGAGCATCCTCTTAAGTACTTTGGCACTAACTTCTTTTAACGAGTTACATTTCATCATCACATGCCATCGTCATAGGACTTCCCTTCCTTTGGCATCATCAGCCTCTGGCTCACCTTGCACTAGGAATCTCGGGTCCCTACGGGGACAGTGCCAGGCAGTTGTCACTTGTCTCTGTGTTATGTCGTCCTTGTCCGTGTCATGTGTCCGTGTCTGTGTTATGTAGTCCGTGTCCATCGTCCTACGTGTCACAGGCCCTTGTTACATCTCGATGCTTTATCGGCACTACTCCGTGCCACGTAGGCCATATTCTACTCATGTTCCTTTCTGGATATCCCTTATTCCAGCATCTTTACATTTTTACTCTTTGAGACAGGAATGTCTCAAAGGGACAAGATGTTCTCATCCGTCTTCCTTTCCACTACCAGCTTTGGTAGTGCCTTTTTTTCCACGCCATTCTCTTGGACTTCCCGAGGGAGCGTCTTACACCCTCCTCACGTGACTGCAGTAGTTCTGTAGGTTCCATCTTCTCAAAGGGTACAGGGCTCAAGAATTAATCTTCCAGAGAGCTATCTCAAGTCCTGGCTTATACTGTATGTACTTATATTGTTTGTAGCTATGCTGGTTTATACTGTATGTACTTATTCTGTATGTACTTACATTGTGTGTACCTGTGTTGGCTTACACTGTATGTACTTACATTGTGTGTACCTATGCTGGCTTATATTGTATGGACTTACACTCCATGCACACTTGCACTGTATGCGTCTGCTTTTATTGTGTGTACTCATGTTGTACCACTTATGGTCGGAGCTGCCCTGCCCTGGCACATAGTCACAGTTAGGTAGAAGAGTTATAAAAACTTTACTGTTCATCTGTCTTTAGTGGGGTTTAGGGTAGAAAATTTATCGGTCCGAGCGGGGACAAGTCCTAGCTGTCAGCCACTCATCGACCGCTTCCTGTCGTCTCACAGGTCCCTGAGGCTACTGATTTCCCCAGAATCTACCATTTGACGTTGAGGAGCGGCAGCCAGAAGAAGCGTGGAAGCACGTTCTTCAGCGTCTCGAGTAAGAGCCACAGGGAACGTTTAAATGGGAGGAGTGCGTGAGCGTGTGTGAGAGCACGTGTCTGTCTGTCGGCGTCTGCTCATCTCTGCGTGTGTGAGCGCATGCTGTGACTGGATTTAACCTTGTGTGTGTGACTTGCTTTTCAGGTTTTTCAACTCATTTGTAAATTTAGAGTAAAAAATCCCCAGCCGGGTTTAGCCCCCCCACCCCCCCGGCTGTTTTTTTTTCTTTTTTTTTTCCCCCCGGCTGGGTTTTTTTTCCCGGGTCCCGGTCGGTCTGCGAGGCGACGTTCATCGCCAAAGTTTGGGCAGAGACCCTCCAGGGACCGGGTATTTCTTCAGGCAGGAGGAATTTTTGGAGGCTCTCGGGAACCACGTTCCCGAGGAGCAATGATTGCTGGGGTGTAATTTAGCAGTTGTGATCAGAGGGATGGTGAGTTTGTGTGTCATTTGAAGGGGGTGTTAATGGTAGATGAGTGCTGTTTTTTGTGTGCTTTTGTTGTTTTGGGTGTCCTGTAACAATAAATGCACAAGTAATGAAAATAGAAAAAGGTTATCATCTTGTGTTAATGTGTGTGTTGTGTTGTATTGCTCTGTATTGCAGGGTGAGCACAGGGTGAACTCTCTCCTCCTTGCTGTGACACCTGGGCTGGCAGGGATGACACAGTGATCTCTGGCAGCCGATGCTGCCTGTGCCATCAGCTGGCACTGACGTGTTTGATGAAAATCCTTTTGCTGGGTTTTTTCTCCTGAGAAGCCTCAGAACAGAAATGGAACCAATAACGATCTGCTGGCTGTGGAGTGTGGGCTGGAGATGGTTTAGCAACAGGGGCATCTTGGATTGGTTTCCTGTGCATTGTTTCTACTTGATGACCAATCATGGTCCAGCGGTGTCGGGGCTGTGAGCAGTCCCAGGTTTTTATTCTTCATTCCTTTCCAGCTTTCTGATGTCTCCTTGCTCTTTTAGTGTAGTTCGAATATCTCATTTTCTTTAAATATAATAGAGATCATAAAATAATATTTCAGCCTTCTGAAAGGGGGAGTCGAGATTCTCATCTCCTCCCTTGTCCTGGAGGACCCTCAAACACCACCACAATCAGCGGCCGAGTGGGTTTGTGCGAGCCCCTCAGGAACCCTCGGCCGGTCCTGAGTCAGCAGACACCGGGGGGGCAGCCCCGACACGGCCAACAGCGGGGAGACACTGTCTGTGCCCCGAGGGTGCTGAGGGCACCTGGGCTGGGGGGAGACACTCTCTGTGCCCCGAGGGTGCTGAGGGCACCTGGGCTGGGGGCAGACACTCTCTGTGTGTGCCTCGAGGGTGCTGAGGGCACCTGGCCTGGTCGCCTTTGCAGCAGAAGAGACACCAGAGACAGTGGTAGAAGATAAAGGGCCGACCGGCAAGGTTTTATTAGGAGTCCCATAGGGGCTCCTGCACCTCAGGGTGCCTCCTGCCGAGAGCCCCGGGAGATGTGCCAAGGTTACATTTAAAGGGAGGGGGAAACCGAAAGTAGATAACATCCTACCAACCATTAAGTGACCCTAAGGGATGGAGGCTGGGGGATAGACATATAGGACAGCGTATGGGGCAAGGCTTGGGGGGCTGACCCCTAGCCTCTGGCTAATCACTCGAGGACTTGGACTGAAACTTCTGCATGGGGGGGATGGGAGGCTGAGTGATTGACAGAGAGCCAGGGTGGGGGTTTGGGGATGATCTCATCCCGAGAGAGGGATAACACAGGTAAAGGGAGGGGGGTACAGTTTGGGATAAACCATTTGGGAAAAATATGAGGATACAAAACAAAATTACTTCAAAGTATTACAAAGTATAAAAATGCACTACAGCAGGTTTGGGCAGCACCAAATAAAATGTAATAAAATGCTTTAAAAATAGAAAAATTAAAAATAAAAATAAATAAAATAACAAAATTAATTAAAAATAAATAATAAAAAAAACCAAACTGTAAAGTGCTGTAAAGTGCCGTACAAGTTCCATAAAATGTAGTGCCATAATGCAAGACCCTCAAACACCACCACAATCACCAGCTTAAATTGGTCTGGGCAGCACCAAATAAAATAAAATAAAAAGCTTTAAAAATAGAAAAATTAAAAATAAAAATTAAATAAAAAATAAAATTAAAAAAATAAATGCTTTAAAAATTAAAAATTAAGAGTAAAAATAAATAAAAAATAAAATTTAAAAAACCAAAAACTTTGAAAATAGAAAATTTTAAAAATAAAAATTAAATAAAAAACAAAATTAAAAAATAAATGCTTTAAAAATAGAAAAAATAAATATAAAAATTAAAAAAACCCCAAAATTAAAAAATAAATGCTTTAAAAATACAAAAATTAAAAATAGAAAAATAAATAAAAAACGAAATTAAAAAAATAAATTAAAAAAGAAATGAAGAAAAGAAATTAAAAATTTAATTTAAATTTAATAAAATATATTATTTAATTAAATAAAAATTTAACTAAAATTTAAAAAAGAAATTAAAAAAATAATAATTTAAAATTAAAAATTTAATGGAAATTTAATAAAATGTTATTTAATTAAATAAAAATTTAATTAAAAATTTAAAAAAGAAATTAAAAAAATAATAATTTAAAAATAGAAAACTTAAAAATAAAAAAATTAAAAATAAATTTGAAAAAATTAAAAGCTTTAAAAAAAGAAAAATTGAAAATAAAAACAAATAAAAAAAATTTTAAAAAGGTTAAAAAATAGAAAAATTAAAAATTAATTAAAAAAATTTAAAAAACAAATAAATGCTTTTAAAATAGAAAAATTAAAAATAAACATTCAATAAAAAACAAAATTAAAAATATAATAAATGCTTTAAAAATAAAAGAATTAAATATAAAAATAAATAAAAAATTAATAAAATAAAAAGCTTTTCAAATAGAAAAATTAAAAATAAAAACGCATTTAAAAAATTTTAAAAAGGCTTTAAAAATAGAAAATATAAAACTTAAATTAAAAAAATTTAAAAATCAAATAAATGCTTTAAAAATAGAAAAATAAACATTCAATAAAAAACAAAATTAAAAAATATAATAAATGCTTTAAAAATAAAAAAAATGAAATATAAAAATTAAATAGAAATTAACAAAATAAAAATCTTTAAAAATAGAAAAATGAAAAATAAAAATAAAAAAAATTAAAAAAATAGTTTAAAAAGAGAAAAATTAAAAAAATTAAAAATAAAATTAAAAAAACCCTTTTATAATAGAAAATTAAAAATGAAATATAAATATTTAAAAAATAAAATAAATGCTTTAAAAATAAAAAAAATTAAATAAAAAAATTTAAAAAAAAAGGTTTAAAAATAAAAATAAATGAAAGATAAAATATACAAAGCCTTAAAAATAGAAAAATAAAAATAAAATAAAAAACAAAATTAAAAAAATAAATACTTTAAAAAAAGAAAAATTAAATTTAAAAATTAAATTTAGAAAAAATTTAAAAATAAAATAAAAAGCTTTAAAAATAGGAAAATTAAAAATAAAAACAAATAAAAAATTTAAAAAATAAAATAAAAAGCTTTAAAAATAGAAAAATTTAAAAAAACCCAAAATTAATAAAATAAAATTAATTAAAAATACATGAAAAACAAAATAAAAACTCTAAAGTGCTGTAAAGTGCCGTAAAATTTCCATAAACGTCGTAAAACTGTCGTAAAACGCGACTGTCGCAAAAGTGTCGTAAAAGGGCCGTAAAGCGCGACTGTCGCAAAACTGTCGTAAAAGGCGCCGTAAAGCGCGACTGTCGCAAAACTGTCGTAAAAGGTGTCGTAAAGCGCGACTGTCGTAAAAGGTGTCGTAAAGCGCGACTGTCGCAAAAGGTGCCGTAAAGCGCGACTGTCGCAAAAGTGTCGTAAAAGATGCCGTAAAGCGCGACTGTCGTAAAAGGGGCTGTAAAGAGCGACTGTCGTAAATGTCGTAAAGGTGCCGTAAAGTGCGACTGTCGCAAAAGTGTCGTAAAAGGGGCTGTAAAGCGCGACTGTCGTAAAATGCGGTAAAAGGTTCCGTAAAGCGCGACTGTCGTAAAAGGTGCGTTTTTTCGACAGTCGCGCTTTACGACACTACCTTTTATGGAACTTTTACGGTACTTTACAGTACTTTATGGATTTTATTTAGTTTTTTAATTGTTTTTAATTATTTTTTTTTAAATTTAATTTTTATTTATTTTTTAAAATTTTCCTATTTTTAAAGCTTTTTTAAATCTTTTTTTTAGTTTTAATTTTTCTATTTTAAAGCATTTATTTTATTTTTTAATTTTCCTTTTTATTTAATTTTTAGTTTAAATTTTTATATTTTTAAAGCATCTTAAAATTTTTTTTATTTTTATTTTTTTCTTAATTTTCAGTTTTGAGTTTTTTATTTTTAAAGCTTTTTTTCTTATTTTTGATTTAATTTTTATTTTTGATTTATCTATTTTTAAAGCTTTTTATTTTATTTTTTAATTTTTTTATTTAATTTTTGTTTTATTTTTTTAAAGCATTTGGTTTTTTTTAATTTTATTTTTTAGTTTTTAGTTTTCATTTTTTATTTATAAACTATTTATTTTATTTTTTTATTTTATTTTTTATTTCATATTTATTTTTGCTTTATCTATTTTTAAAGCATTTATTTTATTTTTTTAGTTTTTATTTATTTTTAGATTTGATTTTTTATTGTTAAAACATTTATTTTATTTTTTATTTTTTATTTAATTTTTATTTTTGATTTTTCTATTTTTCAAGCTTTTTATTTTATCTTTTAATTTTATTTTTTATTTAATTTTTTGTTTTAATTTTTTTATTTTTAAAGCATTCATTTTATTTTTTTAATTTTATTTTTTATTTCATTTTTTTTCCATTTTTAAAGCTTTTTTTATTTTTAATTTTATTTTTTATTTAATTTTTTGTTTTAGTTTTTTTATTTTTAAAGCATTTATTTTATTTTTTTAATTTTATTTTTTATTTCATATTTATTTTTGCTTTATCTATTTTTAAAGCTTTTTTTATTTTTAATTTTATTTTTTATTTAATTTTTTGTTTTAATTTTTTTTTAATCATTTATTTTTTAATTTTATTTTTTATTTTATTTTTATTTTTTGCTTTTTCTATTTTTAAAGCTTTTTTTATTTTTAATTTTATTTTTTATTTAACTTTTTGTTTTAATTTTTTTTAAATCATTTTTTTTAAATTTTATTTTTTATTTAATTTTTAGTTTTGATTTTTTATTTTTAAAGCATTTTTTTAAAATTAATTTATATTTTTTATCTTTCTATTTTTAAAGCTTTTTAAATTTTTTTTTAATTTTTAGTTTTAATTTTTTAATTTTTAAACTATTTATTTTATCTTTTTAATTTTATTTTTTATTTAATTTTTAATTTTTGCTTTTTCTATTTTTAAAGCTTTTATTTTATTTTTTTAATTTTCCTTTTTATTTAATTTTTAGTTTTGATTTTTTTTAAAACATTTTTTTATTTTTTATTTTTTATTTAATTTTTATTTTTGATCTTTCTATTTTTAGAGCTCTTTTTATTTTTTATTTAATTTTTAGTTTTAATTTTTTTATTTTTAAACATTTATTTTATTTTTTAATTTTATTTTTTATTTATTTTTATTTTTGATTTTTCTATTTTTAAAGCATTTATTTTATTTTTTAATTTTTTTTCTTTTCATTTTTAGTTTTAATTTTTTATTTTTAAACTATTTATTTTATTTTTTAAATTTTCCTTTTTATTTAATTTTTAGTTTTGGTTTTTTTATTTTTAAAACATTTTTATTTTTATTTTTTATTTAATTTTTATTTTTGATCTTTCTATTTTTAAAGCTCTTTTTATTTTTTATTTAATTTTTAGTTTTAATTTTTTTATTTTTAAACATTTTTAATTTTTTAATTTTATTTTTTATTTATATTTAGTTTTGATTTTTCTAATTTTTAAGCATTTCTTTTATTTTTTAATTTCATTTTTATTTCATTTTTAGTTTTAATTTTTCTATTTTTAAAGCATTTCTTTTATTTTTTAAATTTTTTTTTAATTTTTAGTTTTAATTTTTCTGTTTTTAAAGCTTTTTATTTTTTAAATTTTCTATTTTTTTTTTATTTTCCCAGTTTTAAAGCATTTATTTTATTTTTTTATTTAATTTTTATTTTTAATTTTTCTATTTTTAAAGATTTTTTTTTCTTTTATTTGGTGCTGCCCAGACCAACTCACGCTGGTGATTGTGGTGGTGTTTGAGGGTCTTGCAGTTACCCCGATTAATAGGTAGAGATGATGTTCGGAGGCCACAGTGTTACAGGTAGGGGTTAAACTGTTTTTTAGGGTCTTTCAGGTGATTTTTCAGGGATTTTTAGGGATATTTCAGGGTTTTTTTTTCAGGAGTTTTTTAGGAATTCTCTGGAAATGTTTAGGATACCTTTAGGGCTTTTTCAATAATTTTTAGGGTGTTTTAATGACTGTTTTACCCGGCGCCCCAGCCACCCAAGGCACCCCATGCCAGCGCAGCGGCGCTCCAGCCCAGGCTCCCGTCAGCGCCCCCCGTGGTCGCTTCCCCTCTCCTGCCGCCGCCGCTGCATGGCGGGCCGAGCCGCACCTTCCCCACCGCACCCTCCCGCTTCAGAGCTGCTGGATGGCGCAGCTCTGCTGCCTCCTGCAACCACGGACGTCCCGGCGTTCCCTTCCACGGCCGCAGCCGCAGCCCCGTTCCCGTAGCTCTGCTGCCTCCCGCACGCCCCGTCCTGCCCACCGCCATGATGACTGCCCGCACTGCGGTAGTGACAGAACCCACGCATGCGCAGTTGCTACAACCCCAGCACCAGCGATATCACTCTGCGCCGACTCATCGAACCACAGCGCTGCTTCCGGGATCAGCCGCACGCATGCACAGTTCTATCTCCACGGCACCACCGCCAACCCCCACTGCGTTCACCACAGCTTTGGTACAGCCCGGTCCCGGTTCCGAGCCGCTGCGTGCCGCTGTCCGGCCACAGCCGGCATCCCTGTGCCCTGTCACGCCACTTCTGCCACCACTGCGTCTATACACGGCACCACAGCAGGCGAAAACTGCAGCGCCTTGCACGTATCCTTCTGCGTCTCTACTTCTGCCGGGCACCGAGAGATCCCTCTGCAGCGCGTAACCCTGAGCAACCGATACCTGGTGTGCCTCTGCGTTTTCGCCTTCCACACTCCTAGCACCCAGTGGGACTACTTTGTGTCACGATTCGTCTGCACAGCCACATCCATGCACACAAACCGTGCGACGAGGAGGAGGAGGAGGAGGTTGGAATATGACAGCTGCTTTAATAAATACAGGACAGGAATTATTTTGCCCCTGCAAATGCCAGCCCTTTGATCCCAATACAAAAGAATTTTGAAAAAGAACTGTTCCCAAATAGCTCCAGAGTCCCCTCAGTGTTTGGGACAGATTTCTCGACCCAAAATTAGACAGTAAACCCTGAAAATTTGCCAGCATTAATGCCAAAATTAGAAAACTCACAAAAATCTTTTGATAATTTTCACCTGACTGGTGTGAAAAACGCCAATCACTTGCTTTTAAAATTTTTGAAAGTTTAATAGTAATAAAATGGTTATAAAAATAGTCATACAATTAGAGTAATAATAATTTGGACAATTTGAATTAGGACAATATGAGACAACAAAAACAAAGAGTTATGGACATCGGGGTACCTTTTTCTGGGCAGCATGAGCCCGAAAAAGGACCCCTGTTAACAAAGGATTAACCCTTAAAAGCAATAGCCTGTTGCATAGTCATACACTTCATACATGGTGCATAAATTCCATTCAAACACAGGATTCTGTCTGGTCATCATCCACTTCTTCCTTCTAATCCTAACAGCGCTTTGGAGGCGGGAACAAGTTCGTTTCTTCTGATAAGAGGGCAATAAATTCTTTTTCTCTGAAAGATCCAGGTGTCCTGTGGCCGCTATCTCGCTGCAAGTCCTTTCTTTAAAAAAAGTATCTTACATAGCATCGTTTCTATTTTAACAGTTTTTGTAACCTATACTTAACACACTACTTAAGAGAATTAATACAGCATTACTTTCTAACACAACACATATAATATTCATTTTAATATTTCCAAAAAGCCAATCATAAAATACACGCATTTTTCACAATCCCCACTCTTATTCTTTGTAAATCCTTTGGCTTGAGCAATATTTCTTATCTACTTGCATCTTCTGGACTATGCGGGCAAAATAAAACAGGGGATTACACAAGGAAGAAATATAAAAATAGTTGCAACACATAAAATAAAAGATCTTAATTTCTTCTAATACATTACCCTACCAGCTAGGTTTTAACATTGTTTTCTAATTTTTGGACCGGTACCTCGGTTGTTACATACATATGTATTTTTTTCTTCTTTGATTTCTTTTGCTTTTTCTAGAATGACTTTTCTGTGGTCATCAATTTTCAACAATTTGATATATTAAACTTTCCAAAAAACACCCCCTTCTTTGGCCAATAAATAGTGTAAAGCCAACCTATTCTGATACCCTACAGTTTTTGTTTGGCTTAGCTGACTTGATATTAACTCCAATGCCTGGGCAGCTCCATTTGCTATCATTTCTATAACTGCTTGGAGTCTTGTAATACGACTCAATAGATAATTTGGGGTCAATACAGAGTTAAGTTGCTGTGCTGGTTTTACCTTTTCCTTTATTATTTGTTTTTTTACCAAATCTCGAACCGTATCTTCAAGATTAAATGTAAAACAAATCCATCTCTCTCCTTTTGGACATTCAATTCCAAATATATTACCACTTTTTCCTAAGTTTCTTGTAATCCAATAATTTACTCCATTTTGCTTACAGGTTCTTAATTTGGATGGGTTATAACAGTGGCTGTTGACATAGGTGTGTGTAATTAAAGAGGAGCTTTGGTTTCTTTCCACGTGATGCCTTCTGCAGCATTTGTGACACAATCTTGCTGGTATCCCGAAAGGGAAAAGAGAACAAATGAGTGCCAGAAACAGGAATAACAGAGGTCCAGTATGCCTTATACTCCCACCTCCCAGGCCTGTGAGGTTGCAACCCACAGCAGGTGTATTTGATCTTCTCGGTGGCAAAATACAGAGGCCAATCTGCACTTGCCCTCTATTTCCTTGTCACTTTCTCTTAACTAATTTCCAGGCAAATTGGTTTGGACACCCTTTAACTGCGGTCTCTTACGGTTCTTCAGGTATCTCTCATTCACCAGGCACTAATAATTCCCATCCACAAAGCTAAGTTATTACTTTAACACTTTTTGCAATAAGAGCATAAATTTTGTGAACTACAATACTAATTATTCTCACAATTCAAGCATTTACTTATAACCCAGCTAGCATGTCCAGTATTGGAATGAATCAAATAAAGTTTACTGATGGAAATGGTAATTCCCCTTCTCCCCTGTACAATTCTCAGGCTAAGGTCAGAACACAAAAACAGGCTTGATCCTTCTATCTGGAGTATTCCTCCCCTAAGGAGATGTTTTATTCAGGCAGTGCTTGAAACCAGTGGTATAAGCATTGTCTTACTTCTGAATTCAGTGTTATTCTTTGTACATTTCTTGGATCATTTGGCTTTTCCCAAACTATTACCACTCAGTCCCCATTGGAAAGTCAGTTTGGTATCACCTGGTTTAAATGTGATAGTCCTTTGATTCTGCTGGCATGAATCCACCCTCTTTCCGTGATTCTGATTGTTGCTTCGGTAGTACCTGGATAGGACTTCTTAATAGCATAGTAATAAAAGTAAGATAATACTGCATTAACTTTTACCATTCACTTTTCTTCCAAACTTTCTGGGTTTAGCTAAAAGCTTTTTCCACAGCAGCCTCCTCTTCTTCTATCCAGCTGTGCTAATAGCTGCAGAGGCAAATTCTTCTTTTTGTGAGTTACAGTTAGTTAAATAAGAAAAGCTAGACCAATTTTAACACGAGATGTATCATATCTATTGTTTTTTGCATTTTGGGCAGCATTTAATTGTTTTAGCCTTACAAACCCATTCTTTGGGAAAAAAACAAAAAAACTTCTTTTTACCAGCAAACAAAACACACAAAAGAAAAGACCAAAAACTTTTTGGGTAGCATTTAATTGTTTTAGCCTTACAAACCCATTCTTCAGGAAAAAAAAACAAAAAACAAAAAAATTCTTTTTAACAGCAATCAAAACACACAAAAGAAAAGACCAAAAACCTTCTTACTTAAGAAAAACAACCCACTTTGTGAGGTTTGGAGAGTCAGCAATCTTTGCTTTGATTTTATCTTTTAGTGCTAGCCCCCTCCCGCTCTTTTCACGGCCTTGCTGTCAATGCCGTGCTGCCACTTGGCTGCGGGGCCGGAGCAGGGGAGAGCAGCCAGGGGCATGGGGACCCTGGGGGCAGCCTTGGGTCCCTTTTGCCCTCTCTCTCTCTTTCTCTTTCCTTCTCTCTCTCGGCCCACTTACCGGGGCCGACGCTGCCATCCTCGACTCGGGACCCCGGCAGCCTGGGAGCCCCCCCGGCAGTTCCGCCACGGAGCCAGCCCGCTCCTGCCCGGCAAACCCGTGTGTCCCCTGCTGCCAGCACCGCCGCCGGGTCACCTCCATGGATCGGTGCCTGCCGCAGCCTCCGAGACCCCGCCGCTCGTAGGGAGCGGTCAGACACCTCCCAACCTTGACAACCCCAAACCTGGCGTCCCCAGGTGCTCCTGACATTCTTTTCCTTTCTCTAGTCAACTTCTCCTCTTTTCCCTTCAAGGAGGGCCCGTTCTGCTAAACCCTTTCTGGAGCTCAGTTCGGCATTGAATAACCTCCTAACAACCGTGTGTTAAGACACTTCCCTGCCTTTCATGCAAAAACCCCGCATTCACACTTCTGCTCTCTTCTAGCACCAAGATGTCATCACTTCACATTCTAACATCTCCGAGTTTGCTAACCACCTCCCTACTTCAACTTCTCTCTTTCTTCTTACCTGTTTTTTTTGATTCAACACACCTCAGACGGTATGAAGTGAACCTAACTCAATTACTTCCAAAAGTAAGCTTACAACTTTCTTTTACTAGGATTGCAGTAGCTGTTAAATACCTACTGGCTAGCTGTGGCTTACTGAGTCTAACATCTTTGATATATAAGCTACTAGATATTTTTTTATTCTTCCTTAGTCTTGAATTAAAATTTTATGAGCTACTCCATTTACTGTATTTATGTATAAATGATAAATGACTTTTCTAACAAAGGTAAGCTTAAAGCTGGTACTTAGGCTAGTTTTAACTTAAGTCTTTTAATTTAACAATATCTACTTTGGTCTGTTTTATATCATCTCCTTCTGTCAATTTTTTTCATACACAAATTTTGCTACTTGTGCGTACCCCTCAATCTATAATATTTCCATCATCTAGGTAATTTTCTGATCTCTCTCTTTGAAGAGGGAGGGAGAATGAATAAAATTCTTGCAATTTTCTCATGGTTGGTTTTTTAGCTACTTCTATTTATTAAGTGTCTAAGATATTTTACCACTGGGTAGTGAGTCTGAGTTCTTTTATTAACCTCCCTTAAATCTTGTACTAGTCTATAACTCCCATCAGACTTTACTGGTGGAACAGGGATATTATGAGGAGACATACAAGGTTCTAATGCCCCATCCTTTATTAGTCCTTCTATTACCGGCTTCAAACCTTCCCGTCCTTCTAAAGATACAGGATACTGACGTACACATATGGACAATCTTCTCTCTCAATTGTAACCCTTATGGGGTCGATATTTAATCTTCCCCTATTTCCTTCTTCACCCCAAACTTCTTTGGTGATTTTTTTTTTCTTCATCCTCTCTTAAATAATTTTAAAACTCTAGCTGTCATTTTCCCATTTTCTGATATAACTCCTATTCTTATCTGCACTTGTAAGACTCTTCCCAATAAATTGCTACCTGCCCCTGGGACCAATAAGACATCTCCCATCCAAACTTTAGTTTCTTCCCTCAATTACTACATCTTTAATGACGAGAAATGTAAAACTTTCCCTCTTTGCCCCTGTTACTTTCACTATATGTCTGCTCACACTATAACTTTTTGGAATATTTAACAGGCAGGTTCTCTCTGCCCCTGTGTCTATTACAAATTCCAATTCTTCTTCTTGGGGATCCACTTTTAAAGTTATCACAGGCTCCAGATGGTATTTGTCACCCCCAGAAAATTAGAGCTTATGACCTCCCTATTCCTCCTCTGTGCCCATCTCTTTAAAGATTTTCAGATCTTCTGCTTACTTAGGACCATTTTCCTATTTATCTTAAGTTTGTTTATCTATTTAGTTGCAGTTTCTTCTTTCCCTTCGAAAAGCTGTCCCTTAAAAACCTTTTTTTTTTTTTTGCATTTCGCCTTTGATATGCTGTCACATTTATTCCTTTGATTATGTAATTACAATAATTATTCATGTGTTTACTCCCCTCCTCATTATTTTTACCCCACTCAGGAGGTACAGTTGGCATTTTTTCTTCTCTGGGGGTCTCCGTAGATTATCTTTTTTTCTAAGCTTTTATTTCAGCTGCTCTGATTAATTGCCTTTCTTCCTGAGAAAAATATTATTTTCATTACAGACCACATCTCTTCTGAAGTATAAATGTTTGGACCTAAAAATTGGTCTAATTCTTCAGCTATGCCTATGGGATCCTCCAAGTATCCCTTTTATTTATTTCTTAAAATTTCAGACCTCAGACGAAGTCAAAGGAGCATTTACAAACCCTGGTCCGCCCCCTCCTATGGGAGCCTCTTTTAATGGAAATAGACTAATCCCTTTATCCCATTCTTTTTGGAGTTTTATTTTCTATAGCTTTTCTCCCGTATTTTTAGGAAGAATCAGGAGAGGGCTTTCTTTTACCTGAACTTTTAGTGTTTTGATAAGGTGATTCCTTTAGAGAGTTCCGCTGAGCAGCCGGAGCTGTGGTTACCAAGGGAACGGAGCTCAGGGCAGGACGGGGGAACTCGGCACAGCTCAAGGTCTGGGTGCTCCAAAGGCGGGGTCTGCAGCCGGGATCGCCCGAGGGGATCGGCACAGCTCAGGGTCTCGGTCCTCCAAAGGCGGGGTCTGCAGCCGGGATCGCGCCAGGGGCTGTTCCGGTGCAGACCGAGCTGCAGCGTGGATCGGCCCCACGTGGCTCACGGCGGCTGATCCGGCAGAGACAAAGCCGGGACTGACCCCGGCTGCAGCGGCGGGAGCCGAGCAGAGTCAGGGCAGCCGGGGACGGGACAGACGGGACCCCCCCTCGGTGCGGTCAGCGCGGTACCCACGGTGCACACGGCAGGACGGACCCCCCGCCCCTTCCGCCGGCACGGCCAGCGGAGCGGCCGCGGGCCAGGCGGCCGGGACCGGGACAGACGGACCGGGACAGACGGACCGGGACAGACGGACCGGGACAGACGGACCGTGCCGGAGCCGGCACAGGGGCTGGGGCAACCGCGAACGAGTCGGGGAACAAACGGGAATGGATGAGGTAATATTTCGTTCCCAGCCTTATACTTTCACCGTTTTTCTTTTATTGCCTTTAGAAACTCACTCACTAGCTGGAAAAATCCTTCCAATGCAGTTTTTTCTATTTTTATCCTCTGAGTGTCCAACTTCTTTTGCTAAATTTCTGTAGATTTGAGCTCAAATTACCATTTCTGACCAGTGCAGAGACAAATGATGAAACATTCCTGAGTTATTCTTACTCTTCATCTTATGGAAGTAGCAGCCAGCACTAAAAAGGGTTTAGAAAAAAGGGAAAAAGCTTCCTTTTCCTTTATTTTTTGTGTTCAAACTGGGAGGGACTCTGCTTCCCCTGCAATTTTAGTGGTCTCAGTTGAAAGAATCCCTGCCTTTTCTATGCTGTTCGGGGTATTAATTGACAGGGAGTCCTCATTTTTGATTATTTTCCAGTTTAAGTAGAAGGGGAAAACCTTGACAATGTTTCTTATGGGTTTGAATTAAGGGTAGCCAGCCCCTTTTTGTTGTCCTGAGGCCTAAATTGAGGGAGAAGCCCAGCTATACCCTCCATCTTAAGAGTTTGAACTGAGGGAAAAATCCCTCTTTTTTCATCACTGGAGAGATTTAAAGAGAGAGGAAAACCTCTGGATTCCACTGGAGAGGAAAACCCCTCTTTTCCCAGTACTTAAGGAGAATAAATTAAAGGGCAGAAGCTATTTATTTGCTATTGTATTAGTTTCAGTAGAGGTAGCTGCCCCATTTCCTCTGTTTAAGGGGTGCACTGGAAGGAAGCTCTGCCTTTTTCAGCATTTTAAGGGTTTAAAACTACATTTCAGGGCTCTTCTTTCCATGCCATAGGACCAAGTATCTCAGAGCAGGGTAAGCCGGGCACGCACTTAACCCTTACACTGCCTGGGAAGCTTTTATTTTTCTTATTTTTACTTATAATGTAGATAGGCCTAATTAGAGGTCCCAAGGAGACTTAGACAATTTTCTCCACCCAGCTTAGTCACACGTGAAATACTACTTAGTAGCCACTAAGGAATGATTAGGAAAGTTAACAGCAAATTACCCAATTTATCTAGTTATGCTGTCTAAACAGAAACTTTTATTTCTTACCAGTTTTGTACCCTTTTGCTCCAAATAGATGTTGCAAAAAAAAAATCACTGATATTTTTCTGGAGAGTTTTCTTCTATAACAAGCCCTCTACTCCCCTTGAAATCAAATTAGAAACGCCAAACACCTGCAGCCACTCTGAGGGTTTTTATACCCGGTGGGATTCACTCCTTCCCTTTTCCTGGGTGCCATGGGAACGAGAGGCGGGCATCATCAGGGGTATATTAACCCCAGCCTTTGCCCAGGGCCTTCATTCCCCCTCTGGGATGTGCTGGGATAAGAGCTCTCCTCTCATTTCAGGTAAGAGGCGCTTTCAGTTTACCTCAGCTTGTTTTCAGCAGGTGTTTCTGGGCATCTAAAGCAACAGAGGCTTTGAAGATACTGTGAAGAAAACAGCCTGGAATACAGCAAGTATTTAAGTTCACAATTTTGGGTTTTGTGTTTAGGGGCGGTAAAGTGCATTTGTAATTTCTGGTTTTGTTCTGTTTTTTTTTTTTTTAGGAGGAGTGCAGCTTCCAGAGACTCCAGGTTGTGTCAGCTACGACACTTTTTTCAGCAGATTCATCGTGTCACAAGAGGCATCTGCCCAGTGTCAAAGATGATGTTTGAGACTGAGGCTTCAGGTGAGTTGAGGATTGTGACTAGGAGAGGGAGGGTGAGCAGGTATCCAGTTAGGAGTTATTGTTGGGGGCATGGGTTTGAAGGCAGCAGGGTGAGAAAGGGTGTTTATTTGAGCCCCCCACCCCAGGCCTTTTAGAAGCTGAGCAGAGGCATTCACACATCTTACAGCACACAAGGTCATCCACTGCACTCACAGGAATGCCATTTAACTTTGCCTTTCTCTAACCCAGGTGTCACTCATAATAACGGCCACAGCCTTGGAATCAGGATGAAGCTGGAGCCTGAAGGAGCCAGGCACACTCAGGAGAGGGCAAGTAGCTGACTCGCTGGGATTTGGCCCACATAACTCTGTACTCGTACTTTGGTTTTGTTTTTCTTTATTGTAGCTGACCGAGAGGCTAACAGGCCATCACAGGGCCCTCTGAGGCAGGCTCATTTCAGGTACAACGTGGATCCTCATCACCAATCATCCAAAAGATAAGTCGGGGCCACGGCCTGGAGATGGGACAATGGGAGAGTAGCGGGTTGGGAGTTCCTGGGACAGATTTAAAGATTAGCAGAGGGAAAAGTAATCTTCTCCAAGGGGCCTCTTAGGACAGCTGAAGGGAGAGGCTCTGATTTTGATGGCAGCTTTCAGGCGGGCAGCGCAGAACAGTTCCGGTCCACGTCGTGTTGTCCGGCGTACCGTATTACCTAGTGTGTCTTTGGGGTCCCTTTTGCCTTTTCCCCTCGAGACCCTCACCGTGAGCATGCTGTGTTGTGTTTGTTGTCCCCCTGTTTGTCACGTTCTGTGTCACGGGTGTCTGCACATATGTGTGCCGGAGCTGCTCTGCCCTGCCCTGCCGCATAGCCTGCTGCAACAGGACAAGTCCCAGGGACTTGCAGTTTGTGGGGTGTTGCCAGACTCTAGATGATATTCCTAGATAGACAGAAGATGTTTGGAGCTGTGAAGTTATCCTGCAGGCCTTTGACTTTTGTCCTCGCTTTCTTTCAGACGCAGAAGGATAAAATCCAGGGCAAAATCCATCCACCCATCCCGAGTGAGGAAGTTCCCCCGAGCAGGTCAGTCACCGTTTGTCTCCGCAGGGGGAGTGTCAAGTGTGACTCTGTTACAGCTCTGTTCTTTTTCTTTTTAGGAGGTAAAGCTGGATATCAGCAGTCAAGGTGAGGTGGGCAAGGTGAGCATTGAGTAGGGTACAGAAGCAGTTGTTATTGCTCCAGTCTCACTTTCCAGTGCAACTCTAAGCATCCGTTCCTGTGTTTTCATCAGCCTCGGAGCGCGGCCGAAGGGTGCGGCCCCAGGAGCCGGGCATTCTTAGGAGAGCGGTGAGTAGCAGAATTGTGGGGTTTTGGCCAGTGTGCTGCAGAGATCATGCATTGATATTTGCATTTCTTTCATGTAGCTGACTGAGAAACAACAGGAAGCTGTTGAACAACAGTGCCAGCAGGAACTTCCCAGATGTTGAGGCTGCCTTCTTTTGCACCTGACACGGACCTGCATCCCCAGATGTCTGAGAGATAAGTAGAGGCGTACAACCCACAGAGGGGATGAAAGCGGGGCGCAGGGTAGGGACCCACCGGGAGGGGTTTTTGAGTCTCCTTTGGACATGGGGGTGTCTGTGAAGCGGCCGCTTAGGCCCCATAAAAGCAAAGCCTGACTTTTGATCACAGTGCTGAGGTGAGCAGGGCAGAGCAGTCCCGGTGTGTATCGTGTCACTTGTCTTTTGTGTATTATGTGTGTTTAGATATGTCATGTCTTTTATCTTAGGCCTTGGAGGGGCCTGTCAGCAGCCCTGGCATCATTGTTAGCATCTGCGATCTCTGCATTCCTAGAGAATGGCACCCAGGCCATAGAACTTTCGCCTCAGGAGCTCAGACAGGCATCAGACTCTCTTGTCTCTTTAGAAGCATCCGGTCAGATGTCTTTTGAGGTCTTGTTCTGAGCTGTATGGACAGCTCTGCCCCGCCAGGATCCATTATGGCGGACTAGGACTTGAAAGAACGTGAGGGCAGGTAGAGGCTTCTGGCCGTAGGATTCTCGGGCATCCATCTTTGCAGTTCTTGGAATAAATCATTCGGTTAGCATCTTGTTCCTCCAGGTTTCTCTGAGCCTCATCAGCTCACCCTCGGTCTCACCTCGGTCATCTCCTTTTGCATTCTCTCAGTCCTCGCAGCCATTTTCCTTGCCAGGAGATTTCTGTCCGTGTCGTGTCCCCGTTGTCTGTCACGTCCTGTCCTGTGTCACGGGTGTCTGCACACATTTGTGCCTGAGCTGCTCTGCCCTGCCGCATAGCCTGGTGCAATAGGAGAAGTCCCGGGGACTTGAAGTTTGTAATGTGGGGTGTAGTTGGACTCTAGGTGGGATTTGTAGATGGACACAGGATATCTGGAGCTCTTAAGTTATCCTGCAACAGTTTGACTCTTGTCCTGACTTTTTTTTCAGATTCAGATGGATTAAATGTGTGCCAGAGGGCCCCATCCCGGGTGAGGGGTTTCCCCCGAGCAGGTGAGGCACCATTTGTCTCTGCAGCAGAAGTGTATGTGGTGACTCTGTTACAGCTCTGTTCTTTGTCTTTCTTTTTAGGAAGTAAATCTGGATACCAGCAGTCAAGGTGAGCAGTGGAGAGAAGTAGTTGTTATTGCTCCAGTCTCAGTTTCTGGTGCTGCTCTAAGCTTCCATTCTCTTTTTTTGTGCCTTAGGCAATCCAATCGGAGCCTGTCAAGCCCCCGTCACCAGCCGGCCGACGCACCGGGTTCCCTGCACATGTGAGCCCTGTGGATGCGTTAGAGGATCTGGTGAGGAAGCCCTGATCTTTTCTATTTAAAGGTGCCATCCAGGTGGTCTTGGTCAGCTGCCAAGGAGTTGCGGTGAGTAGGGGAAGCAGGAAGGAGGAGCAAGGGTCCCCTCAGGTTTCAGCCATGCCACATGACCTCATCTCCTCTTACCCCAGGCTTAACCCGTGACAACGGCATCAGCCTCGGAGCGTGGTTGAAGGGTGCGGCCCCAGGAGCCGGGCATTCTTAGGAGAACAGTGAGTGGCAGAATTGTTGGGTTTTGGCCAGTGTGCTGTGGAGATCATGCATTGATATTTGCATTTTTTCATGTAGCTGACTGAGAAACAACAGGAAGCTGTTGAACAACAGTGCCAGCAGGAACTTCCCAGATGTTGAGGCTGCCTTCTTTTGCACCTGACACGGACCTGCATCCCCAGATGTCTGAGAGATAAGTAGAGGCGTACAACCCACAGAGGGGATGAAAGCGGGGCGCAGGGTAGGGACCCACTGGGAGGGGTTTTTGAGTCTCCTTTGGAGATGGGGCTGTCCATGAAGTGGCCCCTTAGGCCCCATAAAAGCAAAGCCTGACTTTTGATCACAGTGCTGAGGTGCGCAGGGCAGAGCAGTCCCGGTGTGTATCGTGTCACTTGTCTTTTGTGTATTATGTGTGTTTGGATATGTCATGTCTTTTATCTTAGGCCTTGGAGGGGCCTGTCAGAAACCCTGGCATCATTGTTAGCATCTGTGCTCTCTGCATTCCTCGGCCTGGCACCCAGGCCATAGAACTTTCGCCTCAGGAGCTCAGACAGGCATCAGACTCTCTTGTCTCTTTAGAAGCATCCGGTCAGATGTCTTTTCAGGTCTTGTTCTGAGCTGTATGGACAGCTCTGCCCCGCCAGGATCCATTATGGCGGACAAGGACTCGAAAGAACATGAGGGCAGGTAGAGGCTTCTGGCCGTAGGATTCTCGGGCATCCATCTTTGCAGTTCTTGGAATAAATCATTCGGTTAGCATCTTGTTCCTCCAGGTTTCTCTGAGCCTCATCAGCTCACCATCGGTCTCTCCTCGGTCATCTCATTTGGCATCTTCTCAGTCCTTGCAGTCATCCTTTCCTTGCCAGGAGATTTCTGTCCGTGTCGTGTCCCCGTTGTCTGTCACGTCCTGTCCTGTGTCACGGGTGTGTGCACACATTTGTGCCGGAGCTGCTCTGCCCTGCTGCATAGCCTGGTGCAATAGGACAAGCCCTGGGGAGTTGAAATTTGTAATGTGGGGTGTACTTGGAATCTAGATGCCATTCCTAGATTGACCTAAGGTGTTTGCAGCTTTTGAGTTATCGTGCAGGTGTTTGACATATGTTCTGACTTTCTTTCAGGTGCAGATGCATTGCACCCATGGCAGAGCCCCCATCCTGGGTGAGTGGGTTCCCACAAGCAGGTCAGTCACCATTTGTCTCTGCAGGGGAAGTGTCGAGGGTGACCCTGTTACAGCTCTGTTCTTTTTCTTTATTTTTAGGAAGTAAAGCTGGATCTCAGCAGTCAAGTTCATTCTCAGCAGTCAAGTTCAGGAGAGCAAGGTGATCAGGAGCATTTCTTGTTGCTGAGGTCTCAATTCCTGGGCCAAGTCTAAGTCTCCATTCTCTTTTTTGTGCCTTAGGCAATCCACTGGGAGCCTGCCGAGCCCCAGTCACCAGCCGGCCGACGCACCGGGTTCCCTGCACATGTGAGCCCTGTGGATACGTTACAGGACCTGGTGATGAAGCCCTGAACTCTTCCATTTAAAGGTGCCATCCAGGTGACCTTGGGCACCTGCCAAGGAGTTGTGGTGAGTCGGGGAAGTAGGGAGGAGGAGCGAGGGTCCCCTCAGGTTTCAGCCATGCCAAATCACCTCATCTCTTAACACAGGCACCCCCTGGGACGACGGCCTCGGTCTCCGAGTGTGCCCGAAGCGTGCGGCCCGAGCAGCTGAGCGTTCTTAGGAGAAGGGTGAGTAGCAGACTTGTGGGATTTTGGCCGAGGGGCTGCCAAGATCGGGCACTGATGTTTGGTTTTCTTTAATACAGCTGTCTAAGAGTCACCAGCCCGGTGCCAGCAGGACCTTCCCAGCTGACGAAGCGGCCTTTCTTCACACCCGAGACCGGCATCCCCAGCTGTGCGAGAGATAAGTAGAGGGCCACGACCCACAGAGGGGATGAAAGCAGGGTGCTGGGTCGGGAATTACTGGGAGGGGTTTTTCAGTCTGCTTTGGAGGTGGGGGTGTCCACGAAGCGGCCCCTTAGGCCCCATAAAAGCAAAGCCTGACTTTGGATCACAGTGCTGAGGTGTGCAGGGCAGAGCAGTCCCGGTGTGTATCGTGTCACTTGTCTTTTGTGTATTATGTGTGTTTGCATATGTCATGTCTTTTTCTTTAGGCCTTTGAGGGGCCTGTCAGAAACCCTGCCATCATTGTTAGCGTCTGCGATCTCTGCATTCCTTGGCATGGCACCAATGCCATAGAACTTTGGACTCAGGAGCTCAGACAGGCATCAGACTCTCTTGTCTCTTTAGAAGCATCCGGTCAGATGTCTTTTCAGGTCTTGTTCTGAGCTGTATGGACAGCTCTGCCCCGCCAGGATCCATTATGGCGGACGAGGACTCGAAAGAACGTGAGGGCAGGTAGAGGCTTCTGGCTGTAGGATTCTTGGGCATCCATCTTTGCAGTTCTTGGAATAAATCATTCAGTTAGCATCTTCTTCCTCCAGGTTTCTCGGAGCCTCATCAGCTCACCCTCGGTCTCCCCTCGGTCATCTCCTTTTGCATTCTCTCAGTCCTCGCAGCCATTTTCCTTGCCAGGAGATTTCTGTCCGTGTTGTGTCCCCATTGTTTGTCATGTCCTGTCCTGTGTCACAGGTGTCTGCACACAATTGTGCCGGAGCTGCTCTGCCCTGCCACATAGCCTGGTGCAATAGGAGAAGTCCCGGGGACTTGAAGTTTGTAATGTGGGGTGTAGTTGGACTCTAGGTGGGATTTGTAGATGGACACAGGATATCTGGAGCTCTTAAGGTATCCTGCAACAGTTTGACTCTTGTCCTAACTTTCTTTCAGATGCAGAAGGATAAAATCCAGGGCAGAGCCCCCATCCCAGGTGCGGGGATTGCCCCAAGCAGGTCAGTCACTGTTTGTTTCTGCAGAGGAAGCATAAATGGTGGCTGTTACAGCATTGTTCTTTGTCTCTCTTTTTAGGAGGTCAAGGCCGAGAGCAGCAGTCAAGGCCGAGTGGGCGAGGTGAGCATTGAATAGCATACAGAAGCAGTTGTTATTGCTGAGGTCTCAGTTTTGGTGCAGCTCCAAGCATCTCCTCTTGTTTTTATTTTAGGTGGTCCACTTGCCATTTATCCTGGCCAAGCATGCCTATGCCAGGTGGGTGAGAGCTTAAGGTATCGGTGTGGCATCCTTGTCAGATTTGGGAGGTTGTGTTTTCACAGTATCTCAGCATGCTTTTCTGCTTTGTTTCATTGCAGGTGCTGTCGCTGCCCTAGGCACGCCCTGGATCAGAGGAGGGCAGGTGAGTCGGAGTTTAGGCAGGCTGACTCCTAGGTGAGCGTTACACAGCAGCCTGCTAAGCGTGTCCCTTTTCTCTTTGCAGGTATCTTCGGGCACCCTCCGGAGTCAAATCAAGATTTGAGGTGAGCCAGGGCAGCGGTGCGGAGGAGTCCCGGGAATTACTGTTGTTGAGGGCAATAGTCACGTTTTCTGTTTTGTCTTAGGTACCCTGAGGAGGCTCGTAGCCAAAGCTTGGAAATGGCAGCACCAAAGCACACACGGAGAGCATCTCCACGTCCATGTGCGACCGAGGATGGATTTTGTCCGCTCCTCTTCCAAAAGCTAAATGTCGGGGCCAGCTGTTGGGAGAAGGGGAAT
This sequence comes from Molothrus ater, assembly GCF_012460135.2. Taxonomy (NCBI): domain Eukaryota; kingdom Metazoa; phylum Chordata; class Aves; order Passeriformes; family Icteridae; genus Molothrus; species Molothrus ater. The sequence continues at coordinate 15,323,612 of NC_050494.2, forward strand.
AGCCTTTACTCTCACAGGAGGCAATCAGATGTCAGCTTAGGGGAGAGGTCTGTAGCGGGGTGGGCTCTCTGGAAGTAAAGGGAGAGGGTTTCCCCTCAGCCTCGCCAGAGCCTTTGCCGGGGGGGGCAGTTCCGACCCATCTTCACATTTCCGTGTACGTTGCATCGTCCGCCTCCCTCGACTCGACGTCGTCATGGATTTCCCCCGAGGAGCTCGTCTTCACGTCCGGAGCTACGGCCACGGTCACCCGGCAGTCGGCTTCCTTCTCTAGGCTCGCCGAGCCTCTCGAGCATCCGCTTAAGTACTTTGGCACTAACTTCTTTTAACGAGTTACATTTCATCATCATGTGGTCTTGTCATAGGGCTTCCTTTCCTTTGGCATCATCAGCCTCTGGCTCACCTTGCACTAGGAATCTCGGGTCCCTACGGGGACAGTGCCAGGCAGTTGTCACTCGTCTCTGTGTTATGTCATCTGTGTCTATGTTATGTTGTCCGTGTCTGTGTTATGTAGTCTGTGTCCGTCATCTTCCACGTCATAGGCCCTCATTACGTCTCGACGCTTATCGGCACTATTCCGTGCCACGTAGGCCATATTCTACTCGCGTTCCTTTCTGGATATCCCTTATTCCGGCATCTTTACATTTTTACTCTTTGAGACAGGAATGTCTCAAAGGGACAAGATGTTCTCATCCGTCTTCCTTCCCACTACCGGCTTTGGTAGTGCCTTTTTTTCCACGCCATTCTCTTGGACTTCCTGAGGGAGCGTCTTACACCCTCCTCACGTGACTGCAGGCGTTCCATAGGTTCCATCCTCCCGAGGGGTATAGGGCTCAAGAATTAATCTTCCAGAGAGCTATCTCAAGTCCTGGCTTATACTGTATGTACTTACATTGTTTGTGCCTATGCTGGTTTATACTGTATGTACTTATACTGTATGTACTTACATTGCGTTTACCTATGTTGGCTCACACTCTATGTACTTACATTGTGTGTACCTATGCTGGCTTATATTGTATGGACTTACACTCCATGCACACTTGCACTGTATGCGTCTGCTTTTATTGTGTGTACTCATGTTGTACCACTTATGGTCGGAGCTGCCCTGCCCTGGCACATAGTCACAGTTAGGTAGAAGAGTTATAAAAACTTTACTGTTCATCTGTCTTTAATGGGGTTTTGGGTAGAAAATTTATTGGTCCAGAGCGGGGACAAGTCCTAGCTGTCAGCCACTCATCGACCGCTTCCTGTCGTCTCACAGGTCCCCGAGGCTGCCGATTTCCCCAGAATCTACCATTTGACGTCGAGGAGCGGCAGCCAGAAGAAGCGTGGAAGCGCGTTCTTCAGCGTCTCGAGGAAGAGCTGCAGGGAACGTTTAAATGGGAGGAGTGCGTGAGCGTGTGTGAGAGCACGTGCCTGTGTCTGTCTGCGTCTGCTTGTCTCTGCGTGTGTGAGCGCATGCTGATTGGATTTAACCTTGTGTGTATGACTTTTGCTTTTCAGGTTTTTCAACTCATTTGTAAATTTAGAGTAAAAAATCCCCAGCCGGGTTTACCCCCCCCACCCCCCCGGCTGTTTTTTTTTTCTTTTTTTTTTTCCCCCGGCTGGGTTTTTTTTCCCCGGTCCCGGTCGGTCAGCGAGGCGACGTTCATCGCCAAAGTTTGGGCACAGACCCTCCAGGGACCGGGTATTTCTTCAGGCAGGAGGAATTTTTGGAGGCTCCCGGGAACCACGTTCCCAAGGAGCAATGATTGCTGGGGTGTAATTTAGCAGTTGTGGTGAGAGGGATGGTGAGTTTGTGTGTCATTTGAAGGGGGTGTTAATGGTAGATGAGTGCTGTTTTTTGTGTGCTTTTGTTGTTTTGGGTGTCCTGTAACAATAAATGCACAAGTAATGAAAATAGAAAAAGGTTATCATCTTGTGTTAATGTGTGTGTTGTGTTGTATTGCTCTGTATTGCAGGGTGAGCACAGGGTGAACTCTCTCCTCCTTGCTGTGACACCTGGGCTGGCAGGGATGACACAGTGACCTCTGGCAGCCGATGCTGCCTGTGCCATCAGCTGGCACTGACGTGTTTGATGAAAATCCTTTTGCTGGGTTTTTTCTCCTGAGAAGCCTCAGAACAGAAATGGAACCAATAACAATCTGCTGGCTGTGGAGTGTGGGCTGGAGATGGTTTAGCAACAGGGGCATCTTGGGTTGGTCTCCTGTGCATTGTTTCTCCTTGATGACCAATCATGGTCCAGCGGTGTCGGGGCTGTGATCAGTCCCAGGTTTTTATTATTCATTCCTTTCCAGCTTTCTGATGTCTCCTTGCTCTTTTAGTGTAGTTCGAATATCTCATTTTCTTTAAATATAATAGAGATCATAAAATAATATTTCAGCCTTCTGAAAGGGGGAGTCGAGATTCTCATCTCCTCCCTTGTCCTGGAGGACCCTCAAACACCACCACAATCAGCGGCCGAGTGGGTTTGTGCGAGCCCCTCAGGAACCCTCGGCCGGTCCTGAGTCGGCAGCCCCGGCACGGCCGAGAGCGGGGAGACACTCTCTGTGCCCCGAGGGTACTGAGGGCACCTGGGCTGGGGGGAGGACACTCTCTGTGTGTGCCCCGAGGGTGCTGAGGGCACCTGGCCTGGTCGCCTTTGCAGCACAAGAGACACCAGAGACAGCGGTAGATGATAAAGGGCCGACTCTTAGCAGGGGTTAATGCAAGGTTTTATTAGGAGTCCCATAGGAACTCCTGCACCTCAGGGGGCTCCTGCCGAGAGCCCCGGGAGATGTTCCAAGGTTACATTTTAAGGGAGGTGGAAACCGACAGTAGATAACACCCTACCAACCATTAAGTGACCCTAAGGGATGGGTACTGGGGGATAGACATATAGGACAGCGTATGGGGCAAGGCTTGGGGGGCTGACCCCTAGCCTCTGTCTAATCACTCGAGGACTTGGACCGAAACTTCTGGATGGAGGGAATGGGAGGCTGAGTGATTGACAGAGAGCCAGGGTGGGGGTGTGGGGATGATCTCATCCCGGGAGAGGGATAACACAGGTAAAAGGAGGGGGGTACAGTTTGGGATAAACCATTTGGGAAAAATATGAGGATACAAAACAAAATTACTTCAAAGTATTACAAAGTATAAAAATGCACTACAGCAGGTTTGGGCAGCACCAAATAAAATGTAATAAAATGCTTTAAAAATAGAAAAATTAAAAATGAAAATAAATAACAAAATTAATTAAAAATAAATAATAAAAAAAACAAACTCTAAAGTGCTGTAAAGTGCCGTACAAGTTCCATAAAATGTAGTGCCATAGTGCAAGACCCTCAAACACCACCACAATCACCAGCTTAAATTGGTCTGGGCAGCACCAAATAAAATAAAATAAAAAGCTTTAAAAATAGAAAAATTAAAAATAAAAATTAAATAAAAAAAAAATTGAAAAAATAAATGCTTTAAAAATAGAAAAATTAAAACTAAAAAATAAAAATAAAACTAAAAAAAAATGCTTTAAAAATAGAAAAATTAAAAATAAAAATTAAATAAAAAATAAAATAGATAAAATAAATGCTTTAAAAATAGAAAAATTAAAAATAAAAATTTAATACAAACAAAATTAAAAAATATACTAAATGCTTTAAAAATAGAAAAATTAAATATAAAAATTAAATTAAAATTAATAAAATTAAAAGGTTTAAAAATAGAAAAATTAAAAATAGAAATAATAAATAAAAATAAAAAATAAAAAAGGTTTTAAATTATAAAATTAAAAATAAAAATTAAACTAAAAATAAAATTAAACAATAAAAAAGCTTTGAAAATAGAAAAATTAAAAATAAAAATTAAATAAAAAATAAAATTAAAAAAATAAATGCTTTAAAAATAAAAAATTAAGACTAAAATAAATAAAAAATAAAATTTAAAAAATCAAAAACTTTGAAAATAGAAAATTAAAAAAAAATTAAATGAAAAACAAAATTAAAAAATAAATGCTTTAAAAATAGAAAAAATAAATATAAAAATTAAAAAAACCCCAAAATTAAAAAATAAATGCTTTAAAAATACAAAAATTAAAAATAGAAAAATAAATAAAAAACGAAATTAAAAAAATAAATGCTTTAAAAATAGAAAACTTAAAAATAAAAAAACTAAAAATAAAATTAAAAAAATTAAAAGCTTTAAAAATAGAAAAATTGAAAATAAAAACAAATAAAAAAATTTTAAAAAGGTTAAAAAATAGAAAAATTAAAAATTAAATAAAAAAATTTAAAAAATCAAATAAATGCTTTTAAAATAGAAAAATTAAAAATAAACATTCAATAAAAAACAAAATTAAAAAATATAATAAATGCTTTAAAAATAAAAGAAATAAATATAAAAATAAATAAAAAATTAATAAAATAAAAAGCTTTTCAAATAGAAAAATTAAAAATAAAAACGAATTTAAAAAATTTTAAAAAGGCTTTAAAAATAGAAAATATAAAACTTAAATAAAAATTTTAAAATCAAATAAATGCTTTAAAAATAGGAAAATAAACATTCAATAAAAAACAAAATTAAAAAATATAATAAATGCTTTAAAAATAAAAAAATGAAATAAAAAAATTAAATAAAAATTAACAAAATAAAAATCTTTAAAAATAGAAAAATGAAAAATAAAAATTAAAAAAATTAAAACAATAGTTTAAAAAGAGAAAAATTAAAAAAAATTAAAAATAAAATTAAAAAACCCCCTTTAATAATAGAAAATTAAAAATTAAATATAAATATTTAAAAAATAAAATAAGTGCTTTAAAAATAAAAAAAATAAAAAAAATTTAAAAAATAAAAAGGTTTAAAAATAAAAATAAATAAAAAATAAAAAATACAAAGCCTTAAAAATAGAAAAATAAAAGTTAAATAAAAAACAAAATTAAAAAAATAAATGCTTTAAAAAAAGAAAAATTAAATTTAAAAAATAAATTTAAAAAAATTTTAAAAATAAAATAAAAAGCTTTAAAAATAGGAAAATTAAAAATAAAAACAAATAAAAAATTTAAAAAATAAAATAAAAAGCTTTAAAAATAGAAAAATTTAAAAACCCCCAAAATTAATAAAATAAAATTAATTAAAAATACATGAAAAACAAAATAAAAACTCTAAAGTGCTGTAAAGTGCCGTAAAATTTCCATAAACGTCGTAAAACTGCCGTAAAGCGCGACTGTCGCAAAAGTGTCGTAAAAGGGGCCGTAAAGCGCGACTGTCGTAAAAGGGGCCGTAAAGCGCGACTGTCGCAAAAGTGTCGTAAAACGCGCCGTAAAGCGTGACTGTCGTAAAAGGTGCCGTAAAGCGCGACTGTCGCAAAAGTGTCGTAAAAGGTGCCGTAAAGCGCGACTGTCGTAAAAGGCGCCGTAAAGTGCGACTGTCGCAAAACTGTCGTAAAAGGTGCCGTAAAGCGCGACTGTCGTAAAAGGCGCCGTAAAGTGCGACTGTCGCAAAAGGGTCGTAAAACGGGCCGTAAAGCGCGACTGTCGCAAAAGGTGCCGTAAAGCGCGACTGTCGTAAAAGTGTCGTAAAAGGGGCCGTAAAGCGCGACTGTCGTAAAAGGTGCCGTAAAGTGTGACTGTCGTAAAAGTGCCGTAAAGCGCGACTGTCGTAAAAGTGTCGTAAAGGGCGACTGTCGTAAAAGTGTCGTGAAAGGTGCCGTAAAGCGCGACTGTCGTAAAAGGTGCGTTTTTTCGACAGTCGCGCTTTACGACACTACCTTTTATGGAACTTTTATGGTACTTTACAGTACTTTTAGGATTTTATTTAGTTTTTAAATTATTTTTAATTAATTTTTTTTTAATTTAATTTTTATTTATTTTTTAAAATTTTCCTATTTTTAAAGCTTTTTTAAATCTTTTTTTTAGTTTTAATTTTTCTATTTTAAAGCATTTATTTTATTTTTTAATTTTCTTTTTATTTAATTTTTAGTTTAAATTTTTATATTTTTAAAGCATTTTAAAATTTTTTTATTTTTTTTTTTTCTTAATTTTTAGTTTTGAGTTTTTTATTTTTAAAGCTTTTTATTTTATTTTTGATTTAATTTTTATTTTTGATTTATCTATTTTTAAAGCTTTTTATTTTATTTTTTTTTGTTTAATTTTTGTTTTATTTTTTTAAAGCATTTATTTTTTTTAATTTTATTTTTTAGTTTTTAGTTTTCATTTTTTATTTATAAACTATTTATTTTATTTTTTAATTTTATTTTTTATTTCATATTTATTTTTGCTTTATCTATTTTTAAAGCATTTATTTTATTTTTTTAGTTTTTATTTATTTTTAGATTTGATTTTTTTATTTTTAAAACATTTATTTTATTTTTTATTTTTTATTTAATTTTTATTTTTGATTTTTCTATTTTTAATGCTTTTTATTTTATCTTTTAATTTTATTTTTTATTTAATTTTTTGTTTTAATTTTTTTATTTTTAAAGCATTTATTTTATTTTTTAATTTTATGTTTTATTTCATTTTTATTTTTTGCTTTTTCTATTTTTAAAGCTTTTTTTTATTTTTAATTTTATTTTTTATTTAATTTTTTGTTTTAATATTTTTATTTTTAAAGCATTAATTTTATTTTTTTAATTTTTTTTTTATTTAATTTTTTGTTTTAATTTTTTTAATCATTTATTTTTTTTAATTTTATTTTTTATTTTATTTTTATTTTTTGCTTTTTCTATTTTTAAAGCTTTAAAAAAAATTTTATTATTTTTTTTAATTTTTAGTTTTGACTTTTTTATTTTTAAAGCTTTTTGAAATTTTTTAGTTAATTTTTATTTTTGATCTTTCTATTTTTAAAGCTTTTTAAAATTTTTTATTTAACTTTTTATTTCAGTTTTAGTTTTAATTTTTTATTTTTATACTATTTATTTTTTTTAATTTTATATTTTCTTTCATTTTTATGTTTTGCTTTTTCTATTTTTAAAGCATTTAATTTATTTTTTTAATTTTATTTTTTGTTTAATTTTAATTTTGATTTTTTTATTTTTAAAGCATTTTTTTAAATTTAATTTTTATTTTTCATCTTTCTATTTTTAAAGCTTTTTAAATTTTTTTTTAATTTTTAGTTTTAATTTTTTATTTTTAAACTATTTATTTTATCTTTTTAATTTTATTTTTTATTTAATTTTTTTTTCGCTGTTTCTATTTTTAAAGCTTTTATTTTTTTTTTTAATTTTCCTGTTTATTTAATTTTTAGTTTTGATTTTTTTATTTTTAAAACATTTTTTTATTTTTTATTTTTTATTTAATTTTTATTTTTGATCTTTCTATTTTTAAAGCTCTTTTTATTTTTTATTTAATTTTTAGTTTTAATTTTTTATTTTTAAACATTTATTTTATTTTTCAATTTTATTTTTTATTTCATTTTTAGTTTTAATTTTTTATTTTTAAACTATTTATTTTATTTTTCAATTTTATTTTTTATTTAATTTTTAGTTTTAATTTTTTATTTTTAAACTATTTATTTTATTTTTTAAATTTTCCTTTTTATATAATTTTTAGTTTTGATTTTTTTATTTTTAAAACATTTTTTATTTTTTATTTTTTATTTAATTTTTATTTTTGATCTTTCTATTTTTAAAGCTCTTTTTATTTTTTATTTAATTTTTAGTTTTAATTTTTTTTATTTTTAAACATTTATTTTATTTTTTAATTTTATTTTTATTTATTTTTAGTTTTGATTTTTCTATTTTTAAAGCATTTCTTTTATTTTTTAATTTTATTTTTTATTTAATATTTTAGTTTTGATTTTTTTATTTTTAAAGCATTTCTTTTATTTTTTTAATTTCATTTTTATTTCATTTTTAGTTTTAATTTTTCTATTTTTAAAGCATTTCTTTTTTTTTAAATCTTTTTTTAATTTTTAGTTTTAATTTTTCTGTTTTTAAAGCTTTTTATTTTTTAAATTTTCTATTTTTTTTATTTTCCCAGTTTTAAAGCATTTATTTTATTTTTTTATTTTATTTTTTATTTAATTTTTATTTTTAATTTTCCTTTTTTAAAGATTTTTTTTTCTTTTATTTGGTGCTGCCCAGACCAACTCACGCTGGTGATTGTGGTGGTGTTTGAGGGTCTTGCAGTTACCCCGATTAATAGGTAGAGGTGATGTTCGGAGGCCACAGTGTTACAGGTAGGGGTTAAACTGTTTTTTAGGGTCTTTCAGGTGATTTTTCAGGGATTTTTAGGGATATTTCAGGGTTTTTTTTGCAGGAGTTTTTTAGAAATTCTCTGGAAATGTTTAGGATACCTTTAGGGCTTTTTCAATAATTTTTAGGGTGTTTTAATGACTGTTTTACCCGGGCGCCCCAGCCACCCAAGGCACCCCGTGGCGGCGCCGTGGCACTCCAGCCCAGGCTCCCGTCAGTGCCGCCCGTGGTCGCTTCCCCTCTCCTGCCGCCGCCGCTGCATGGCGGGCCGAGCCGCGCCTTCCCCACCGCACCCTCCCGCTTCAGAGCTGCTGGATGGCGCAGCTCTGCCGCCTCCTGCAACCACGGACGTCCCGGCGTTCCCTTCCACGGCCGCAGCCACAGCCCCGTTCCCGTAGCTCCGCTGCCTCCCGCACGCCCCGTCCAGCCCGCTGCCATGATGACTGCCCGCACTGCGGTAGTGACAGAACCCACGCATGCGCAGTTGCTACAACCCCAGCACCAGCGATATCACTCCACGCCGACTCATCGAACCACAGCGCTGCTTCCGGGATCAGCCGCACGCATGCACAGTTCTATCTCCACGGCCCCACCGCCAACCCCCACTGCGTTCACCACAGCTTTGGTACAGCCCGGTCCCGGTTCCGAGCCGCTGCGTGCCGCTGTCCGGCCACAGCCGGCATCCCTGTGCCCTGTCACGCCACTTCTGCCACCACTGCGTCTATACACGGCACCACAGCAGGCGAAAACTGCAGCGCCTTGCATGTATCCTTCTGCGTCTCTCCTTCTGCCGGGCACCGAGAGATCCCTCTGCAGCGCGTAACCCTGAGCAACCGATACCTGGTGTGCCTCTGCGTTTTCGCCTTCCACACTCCTAGAACCCAGTGGGACTACTTTGTGTCACGATTCGTCTGCACAGCCACATCCATGCACACAAACCGTGCGACGAGGAGGAGGAGGAGGAGGAGGCTGGAATATGACAGCTGCTTTAATAAATACAGGACAGAGAATTATTTTGCCCCTGCAAATGCCAGCCCTTTGATCCCAATACAAAAGAATTTTGAAAAAGAACTGTTCCCAAATAGCTCCAGAGTCCCTTCAGTGTTTGGGACAGATTTCTCGACCCAAAATTAGACAGTAAACCCTGAAAATTTGCCAGCATTAATGCCAAAATTAGAAAACTCACAAAAATCTTTTGATAATTTTCACCTGACTGGTGTGAAAAACGCCAATCACTTGCTTTTAAAATTTTTGAAAGTTTAATAGTAATAAAATGGTTATAAAAATAGTCATACAATTAGAGTAATAATAATTTGGACAATTTGAATTAGGACAATATGAGACAACAAAAACAAAGAGTTATGGACATCGGGGTACCTTTTTCTGGGCAGCATGAGCCCGAAAAAGGACCCCTGTTAACAAAGGATTAACCCTTAAAAGCAATAGCCTGTTGCATAGTCATACACTTCATACATGGTGCATAAATTCCATTCAAACACAGGATTCTGTCTGCTCATCATCCACTTCTTCCTTCTAATCCTAACAGCGCTTTGGAGGCGGGAACAAGTTCGTTTCTTCTGATAAGAGGGCAATAAATTCTTTTTCTCTGAAAGATCCAGGTGTCCTGTGGCCGCTATCTCGCTGCAAGTCCTTTCTTTAAAAAAAGTATCTTACATAGCATAGTTTCTATTTTAACAGTTTTTGTAACCTATACTTAACACACTACTTAAGAGAATTAATACAGCATTACTTTCTAACACAACACATATAATATTCATTTTAATATTTCCAAAAAGCCAATCATAAAATACACGCATTTTTCACAATCCCCACTCTTATTCTTTGTAAATCCTTTGGCTTGAGCAATATTTCTTATCTACTTGCATCTTCTGGACTATGCGGGCAAAATAAAACAGGGGATTACACAAGGAAGAAATATAAAAATAGTTGCAACACATAAAATAAAAGATCTTAATTTCTTCTAATACATTACCCTACCAGCTAGGTTTTAACATTGTTTTCTAATTTTTGGACCGGTACCTCGGTTATTACATACATATGTATTTTTTTCTTCTTTGATTTCTTTTGCTTTTTCTAGAATGACTTTTCTGTGGTCATCAATTTTCAACAATTTGATATATTAAACTTTCCAAAAAACACCCCCTTCTTTGGCCAATAAATAGTGTAAGGCCAACCTATTCTGATACCCTACAGTTTTTGTTTGGCTTAGCTGACTTGATATTAACTCCAATGCCTGGGCAGCTCCATTTGCTATCATTTCTATAACTGCTTGGAGTCTTGTAATACGACTCAATAGATAATTTGGGGTCAATACAGAGTTAAGTTGCTGTGCTGGTTTTACCTTTTCCTTTATTATTTGTTTTTTTACCAAATCTCGAACCGTATCTTCAAGATTAAATGTAAAACAAATCCATCTCTCTCCTTTTGGACATTCAATTCCAAATATATTACCACTTTTTCCTAAGTTTCTTGTAATCCAATAATTTACTCCATTTTGCTTACAGGTTCTTAATTTGGATGGGTTATAACAGTGGCTGTTGACATAGGTGTGTGTAATTAAAGAGGAGCTTTGGTTTCTTTCCACGTGATGCCTTCTGCAGCATTTGTGACACAATCTTGCTGGTATCCCGAAAGGGAAAAGAGAACAAATGAGTGCCAGAAACAGGAATAACAGAGGTCCAGTATGCCTTATACTCCCACCTCCCAGGCCTGTGAGGTTGCAACCCACAGCAGGTGTATTTGATCTTCTCGGTGGCAAAATACAGAGGCCAATCTGCACTTGCCCTCTATTTCCTTGTCACTTTCTCTTAACTAATTTCCAGGCAAATTGGTTTGGACACCCTTTAACTGCGGTCTCTTACGGTTCTTCAGGTATCTCTCATTCACCAGGCACTAATAATTCCCATCCACAAAGCTAAGTTATTACTTTAACACTTTTTGCAATAAGAGCATAAATTTTGTGAACTTCAATACTAATTATTCTCACAATTCAAGCATTTACTTATAACCCAGCTAGCATGTCCAGTCTTGGAATGAATCAAATAAAGTTTACTGATGGAAATGGTAATTCCCCTTCTCCCCTGTACAATTCTCAGGCTTAGGTCAGAACACAAAAACAGGCTTGATCCTTCTATCTGGAGTATTCCTCCCCTAAGGAGATGTTTTATTCAGGCAGTGCTTGAAACCAGTGGTATAAGCATTGTCTTACTTCTGAATTCAGAGTTATTCTTTGTACATTTCTTGGATCATTTGGCTTTTCCCAAACTATTACCACTCAGTCCCCATTGGAAAGTCAGTTTGGTATCACTCGGTTTAAATGTGATAGTCCTTTGATTCTGCTGGCATGAATTCACCCTCTTTCCGTGATTCTGATTGTTGCTTCGGTAATACCTGGATAGGACTTCTTAATAGCATAGTAATAAAAGTAAGATAATACTGCATTAACTTTTACCATTCACTTTTCTTCCAAACTTTCTGGGTTTAGCTGAAAGCTTTTTCCACAGCAGCCTCCTCTTCTTCTATCCAGCTGTGCTAATAGGTACAGAGGCAAGTTCTTCTTTTTGTGAGTTACAGTTAGTTAAATAAGAAAAGCTAGACCAATTTTAACACGAGACGTATCACATCTATTGCTTTTTACATTTTGGGCAGCATTTAATTGTTTTAGCCTTACAAACCCATTCTTTGGGAAAAAAACCAAAAAAACTTCTTTTTACCAGCAAACAAAACACACAAAAGAAAAGACCAAAAACTTTTTGGGCAGCATTTAATTGTTTTAGCCTTACAAACCCATTCTTCAGGAAAAAACCCCAAAAAACCAAAAAATTCTTTTTAACAGCAATCAAAACACACAAAAGAAAAGACCAAAAACCTTCTTACTTAAGAAAAACAACCCACTTTGTGAGGTTTGGAGAGTCAGCAATCTCTGCTTTGATTTTATCTTTTAGTGCTAGCCCCCTCCCGCTCTTTTCACGGCCTTACTGTCAATGCCGTGCTGCCACTTGGCTGCAGGGCCGGAGCAGGGGAGAGCAGCCAGGGGCATGGGGACCCTGGGGGCAGCCTTGGGTCCCTTTTGCCCTCTCTCTCTCTTTCTCTTTCCTTCTCTCTCTCGGCCCACTTACCGGGGCCGATGCTGCCATCCTCGACTCGGGACCCCGGCAGCCTGGGAGCCCCCCCGGCAGTTCTGCCACGGAGCCAGCCCGCTCCTGCCCGGCAAACCCGTGTCCTCTGCTGCCAGCACCGCCACCGGGTCACCTCCATGGATCGGTGCCTGCCGCAGCCTCCGAGACCCCGCCGCTCGTAGGGAGCGGTCAGACACCTCCCAACCTTGACAACCCCAAACCTGGCGTCCCCAGGTGCTCCTGACATTCTTTTCCTTTCTCTAGTCAACTTCTCCTCTTTTCCCTTCAAGGAGGGCCCGTTCTGCTAAACCCTTTCTGGACCTCAGTTCAGCATTGAATAACCTCCTAACAACCGTGTGTTGAGACACTTCCCTGCCTTTCATGCAAAAAACCCGCATTCACACTTCTGCTCTCTTCTAGCACCAAGATGTCATCACTTCACATTCTAACATCTCAGAGTTTGCTAACCACCTCCCTACTTCAACTTCTCTCTTTCTTCTCTTCTTACCTGTTTTTTTTTTTTTTTTTTTTTAATTCAACACACCTCAGATGGTACGAGGTGAACCTAACTAAATTACTTCCAAAAGTAGGCTTACAACTTTCTTTTACTAGGATTGCAGTAGCTGTTAAATACCTACTGGCTAGCTGTGGCTTACTGAGTCTAACATCTTTGATATATGAGCTACTAGATATTTTTTTACTCTTCCTTACTCTTGAATTAAAATTTTATGAGCTACTCCATTTTCTGTATTTATGTATAAATGATAAAGGATTTTTCTAACAAAGGTTAGGTTAAAGCTGGTACTTAGGCTAGTTTTAACTTAAGTCTTTTAATTTAACAATATCTTCTTTGGTCTATTTTATATCATCTCCTTCTGTCAATTTTTTTCATACACGAATTTTGCTACTTGTGCGTACCCCTCAATCTGTAATATTTCAATAATCTAGGTAATTTTCTGATCTCTCTCTTTGAAGAGGGAGGGAGAAGGAATAAAATTCTTGCAATTTTCTCATGGTTGGTTTTCTAGCTACTTCTATTTATTAAGTGTCTAAGATATTTTACCACTGGGTAGTGAGTCTGAGTTCTTTTATTAACCTCCCTTAAATCTTGTACTAGTCTATAACTCCCATCAGACTTTACTGGGGGAATAGGGATATTATGAGGAGACATACAAGGTTCTAATGCCCCATCCTTTATTAGTCCTTCTATTACTGGCTTCAAACCTTCCCGTCCTTCTAAAGATACAGGATACTGACATACACATATGGGACAATCTTCTCTCTCAATTGTAACCCTTATGGGGTTGATATTTAATCTTCCCCTATTTCCTTCCCCACTTCAAACTTTTTTGTTGTTTTTTTTTTCTTCATCCTCTCTTAAATAATTTTAAAACTCTAGCTGTCATTTTCCCATTTTCTGATATAACTCCTATTCTTATCTGCACTTGTAAGACTCTTCCCAATAAATTGCTACCTGCCCCTGGGACCAATAAGACATCTCCCATCCAAACTTTAGTTTCTTCCCTCAATTACTACATCTTTAATGACGAGAAATGTAAAACTTTCCCTCTTTGCCCCTGTTACTTTCACTATATGTCTGCTCACACTATAACTTTTTGGAATATTTAACAGGCAGGTTCTCTCTGCCCCTGTGTCTATTACAAATTCCAATTCTTCTTCTTGGGGATCCACTTTTAAAGTTATCACAGGCTCCAGATGGTATTTGTCCCCCCCAGAAAATTAGAGCTTATGACCTCCCTATTCCTCCTCTGTGCCCATCTCTTTAAAGATTTTCAGATCTTCTGCTTACTTAGGACCATTTTCCTATTTATCTTAAGTTTGTTTATCTATTTAGTTGCAGTTTCTTCTTTCCCTTCGAAAAGCTGTCCCTTAAAAACCTTTTTTTTTTTTTTTGCATTTCGCCTTTGATATGCTGTCACATTTATTCCTTTGATTATGTAATTACAATAATTATTCATGTGTTTACTCCCCTCCTCATTATTTTTACCCCACTCAGGAGGTACAGTTGGCATTTTTTCTTCTCTGGGGGTCTACGTAGATTATCTTTTTTTCTAAGCTTTTATTTCAGCTGCTCTGATTAATTGCCTTTCTTCCTGAGAAAAATATTATTTTCATTACAGACCACATCTCTTCTGAAGTATAAATGTTTGGACCTAAAAATTGGTCTAATTCTTCAGCTATGCCTATGGGATCCTCCAAGTATCCCTTTTATTTATTTCTTAAAATTTCAGACCTCAGACGAAGTCAAAGGAGCATTTACAAACCCTGGTCCGCCCCCTCCTATGGGAGCCTCTTTTAATGGAAATAGACTAATCCCTTTATCCCATTCTTTTTGGAGTTTTATTTTCTATAGCTTTTCTCCCGTATTTTTAGGAAGAATCAGGAGAGGGCTTTCTTTTACCTGAACTTTTAGTGTTTCGATAAGGTGATTCTTTAGAGAGTTCCGCTGAGCAGCCGGTAGCTGTGGTTACCAAGGGAACGGAGCTCAGGGCAGGACGGGGAAACTCGGCACAGCTCAGGGTCTGGGTGTTCCAAAGGCGGGGTCTGCAGCCGGGATCGTCCGAGGGGATCGGCACAGCTCAGGGTCTCGGTCCTCCAAAGGCGGGGTCTGCAGCCGGGATCGCGCCAGGGGCTGTTCCGGTGCAGACCGAGCTGCAGCGTGGATCGGCCCCACATGGCTCACGGCGGCTGATCCGGCAGAGACAAAGCCGGGACTGACCCCGGCTGCAGCGGCGGGAGCCGAGCAGAGTCAGGGCAGCCGGGGATGGGACAGACGGGAGCCCCCCTCGGTGCGGTCAGCGCGGTACCCACAGTGCACACGGCAGGACGGACCCCCCGCCCCTTCCGCCGGCACGGCCAGCGGAGCGGCCGCGGGCCAGGCGGCCGGGACCGGGACAGACGGACCGGGACAGACGGACCGGGACAGACGGACCGGGACAGACGGACCGGGACAGACGGACCGTGCCGGAGCCGGCACAGGGGCTGGGGCAACCGCGAACGAGTCGGGGAACAAACGGGAATGGATGAGGTAATATTTCGTTCCCAGCCTTATACTTTCACCGTTTTTCTTTTATTGCCTTTAGAAACTCACTCACTAGCTGGAAAAATCCTTCCAATGCAGTTTTTTCTATTTTTATCCTCTGAGTGTCCAACTTCTTTTGCTAAATTTCTGTAGATTTGAGCTCAAATTACCATTTCTGACCAGTGCAGAGACAAATGATGAAACATTCCTGAGTTATTCTTACTCATCATCTTATGGAAGTAGCAGCCAGCACTAAAAAGGGTTTAGAAAAAAGGGAAAAAGCTTCCTTTTCCTTTATTTTTTGTGTTCAAACTGGGAGGGACTCTGCTTCCCCTGCAATTTTAGTGGTCTCAGTTGAAAGAGTCCCTGCCTTTTCTATGCTGTTCGGGGTATTAATTGACAGGGAGTCCTCATTTTTGATTATTTTCCAGTTTAAGTAGAAGGGGAAAACCTTGACAATGTTTCTTATGGTTTGAATTAAGGGCAGCCAGCCCCTTTTTGTTGTCCTGAGGCCTAAATTGAGGGAGAAGCCCAGCTATACCCTCCATCTTAAGAGTTTGAACTGAGGGAAAAATCCCTCTTTTTTCATCGCTGGAAAGATATAAAGTGAGGAAAATCCCTCTTTTCCCAGTATTAAGGAGAATAAATTAAAGGGCAGAAACTATTTATTTGCTATTGTATTCGTTTCAGTAGAGGTAACTGCCCCATTGCCTCTGTTTAAGGGGTTCACTGGAAGGAAGCTCTGCCTTTTTCAGCATTTTAAGGGTTTAAAACTGCATTTCACGGCCCTCCTTTCTGTGCCATAGGACCAAGTATCTCAGAGCAGGGTGAGCCTGGCACCTGGCATGCACTTAACCCTTACACTGCCTGGGAAGCTTTTATTTATCTTATTTTTACTTATAATGTTGATAGACCTAATTAGAGGTCCCAAGGAGACTTAGACTATTCATATCATAAGCATTCTTTTCCACCCAGCATAGTCACACATGAAGTACTACTTAGTAGCCACTAAGGAATAATTATGTAAGTTAACAGCAAATCACCCAATTTATCTAGATATGCTGCCTAAACAGAAACTTTTATTTCTTACCAGTTTTCTGCTCATTAACTCCAAGTAGTTGTTGCAAAAAAAGAAAGTGCTGTTATTTTTCAGAAGAGTTTTCTTCTATAACAAGCCCTTTACTCCCCTTGAACTCGAGTCAGAGGAGCCAAACAGCAGCAGCTGCTCTGAGGGTTTTTATACCCGGTGGGATTCGCCCCCTCCCTTTTCCCGGGTGCCACGGGAACGAGAGGCGGGCACCATCAGGGGTATATTAACCCCAGCCTTTGCTCAGGGCCTTCATTCCCCCTCTGGGAGGTGCTGGGATAAGAGCTCTCCTCTCATTTCAGTGAAGAAGCTCTTTCAGCTTATCACAGCTTGTTTTCAGCAGGTGTTTCTGGGCATCTAAAGAAACAGAGGCTTTGAAGATACTGTGAAGAAAACAGCATAGAATACAGGGCGTATTTAAGTTCACAATTTTGGGTTTTGTGTTTAGGGGCGGTAAAATGCATTTGTAATTTCTGGTTTTGTTCTGTTTTTTTTTTTTTTTAGGAGGAGTGCAGCTTCCAGAGACTCCAGGTTGTGTCAGCTACGACACTTTTTTCAGCAGATTCATTGTGTCACAAGAGGTATCTGCCCGGTGTCCAAGATGATGTTTGAGACTGAGGCTTCAGGTGAGTTGAGGATTGTGACTAGGAGAGGGAGGGTGAGCAGGTATCCAGTTAGGAGTTATTGTTGGGGGGGTGATTTTGAAGGCAGCAGGGTGAGGAAGGGTGTTTATTTGAGGCCCCCCCACCCCAAGGCTTTTCAGAAGCATGGCAGAGGCATTCGCACGTCTTGCAGCACACAAGGTCATCCACTGCACTCACAGGAATGCCATTTAACTTTGCCTTTCTCTAACCCAGGTGTCACTCATAATAACAGCCACAGCCTTGGAATCAGGATGAAGCTGGAGCCTGAAGGAGCCAGGCACACTCAGGAGAGGGCAAGTAGCTGACTCGCTGGGATTTGGCCCACATAACTCTGTACTCGTACTTTAGTTTTGTTTTTCTTTATTGTAGCTGACCGAGAGGCTAACAGGCGGTCACAGGGCCCTCTGAGGCAGACTCATTTCAGGTACAACGTGGATCCTCATCACCGATCATCCAAAAGATAAGTCAGAGTCACAGCCTGGAGATGGGACAATGGGAGAGTAGCGGGTTGGGAGTTCCTGGGACAGATTTAAAAAATAGCAGAGGGAAAAGCAATCTCTCCAAGGGGCCTCTTAGGACAGCTGAAGGGAGAGGTTCTACTTTTGATGGCAGCTTTCAGGCGGGCAGTGCAGAACAGTTCCGGTCCACGTCGTGTTGTCCGGCGTACCGTGTTACCTAGTGTGTCTTTGGGGTCCCTTTTGCCTTTTCCCCTCGAGACCCTCACCACAAGCATAATGTGTTGTGTTTGTTCGTCCCCCTGTTTGTCACGTTCTGTGTCACGGGTGTCCGCACATATTTGTGCCGGAGCTGCTCTGCCCTGCCCTGCTGCATAGCCTGCTGCAAGAGAACAAGTCCCAGGGACTTGCAGTTTGTGGGGTGTTGCCAGACTCTAGATGATATTCCTAGATAGACACAAGATGTTTGGAGCTGTGAAGTCATCCTGCAGCCCTTTGACTTTTGTCCTTGCTTTCTTTCAGATGCAGAAGGATAAAATCCAGGGCAAAATCCATCCACCCATCCCGAGTGAGGAGGTTCCCCTGGGCAGGTCAGTCACCGTTTGTCTCTGCAGGGGGAGTGTCAAGTGTGACTCTGTTTCAGCTCTGTTCTTTTTCTTTTTAGGAGGTAAAGCTGGATATCAGCAGTCAAGATGAGGTGGGCAAGGTGAGCATTGAGTAGCTCACCTTGTTGTTAATGCTCCAGTCTCACTTTCCAGTGCAACTCTAAGTATCCGTTCCTGTTTCTGTGCTTTAGGCAATCAACTTGGAGTATGCTGAGCCCCCGTCACCCACCGGCCTACGCACCGGGTGCCCCACTCTCCCGAGCCCTGCGGAAGAATCACGGGACTCGTTGATGAAGCCTCTGCCTTTTCTATTTAAAAGTGTCACCAGGGTAGCCTTGGGCACTGGATGAGGAGTCGCGGTGAGTCGGGGAAGTAGGGAGGCGGAGCTAGGGTCTGCTTAGGTTTCAGCAATTCCACATCACCTCGTCTCCTTTTACCCCAGGCTTACCCCGTGACAATGGCATCAGCCTCCGAGGGCGGCCGAAGGGTGCGGCCCCAGGAGCCGGGCATTCTTAGGAGAACGGTGAGTCGCAGAATTGTTGGGTTTTGGCCAGTGTGCTGCATTGATCATGCATTAATATTTGCATTTCTTTCATGTAGCTGACTAAGAAACAACAGGAAGTTGTTGAACAACAGTGCCAGCAGGAACTTCCCAGATGTTGAGGCAGCCTTCTGTTGCACCTGACACAGACCTGCATCCCCAGTTTCATGAGAGATAAGTAGAGGGGTACAACCCACAGAGGGGATGAAAGCGGGGTGCAGGGTAGGGACCCACCGGGAGGGATTTTTGAGTCTCCTTTGGAAATGGGGGTGTCCACGAAGTGGCCCCTTAGGCTCCATAAAAGCAAAGCCTGACTTGTGATCACAGTGCTGAGGTGCGCAGGGCAGAGGAGTCCTGGTGTGTATCATGTCACTTGTCTTTTGTGTATTATGTGTGTTTGGATATGTCATGTCCTTTACCTTAGGCCTTTGAGAGGCCTGTCAGAAACCTTGGCATCATTGTTAGCATCTGTGATCTCTGCATTTCTTGGCCTGGCACCAATGCCATAGACCTTTCGCCTCAGGAGCTCAGACAGGCATCAGACTCTCTTGTCTCTTTAGAAGCATCCGGTCAGATGTCTTTTCAGGTCTTGATCTGAGCTGTATGGACAGCTCTGCCCCGCCAGGATCCATTATGGCGGACTAGGACTCGAAAGAATATGAGGGCAGGTAGAGGCTTCTGGCCGTAGGATTCTCGGGCATCCATCTTTGCAGTTCTTGGACTAAATCATTCAGTTAGCATCTTGTTCCTCCAGGTTTCTCTGAGCCTCATCAGCTCACCATCGGTCTCACCTCGGTCATCACCTTTTGCATTCTCTCAGTCCTCGCAGCCATTTTCCTTGCGAGGAGATTTCTGTCCGTGTCGTGTCCCCGTTGGCTGTCACGTCCCGTCTCGTGTAATGGGTGTCTGCACACATTTGTGCCGGAGCTGCTCTGCCCTGCCGCATAGCCTGGTGCAATAGGAGAAGTCCCGGGGACTTGAAGATTGTAATGTGGGGTGTAGTTGGACTCTAGGTGGGATTTGTAGATGGACACAGGATATCTGGAGCTCTTAAGTTATCCTGCAACAGTTTGACTCTTGTCCTAACTTTTTTTTCAGATTCAGATGGATTAAATGTGTGCCAGAGGGCCCCATCCCGGGTGAGGGGTTTCCCCCGAGCAGGTGAGGCACCATTGTCTCTGCAGCAGAAGTGTATGTGGTGACTCTGTTACAGCTCTGTTCTTTGTCTTTCTTTTTAGGAAGTAAGTCTGGATACCAGCAGTCAAGGTGAGCAGTGGAGAGAAGTAGCTGTTATTGCTCAGGTCTCAGTTTCTGGTGTGCTCTAAGCTTCCATTCTCTTTTTTGTGATTTAGGCAATCCACTGGGAGCCTGTCAAGCCCCCGTCACCAGCCAGCCGATGCACCGGGTTCCCTGCACGTGTGAGCCCTGTGGATGCATTACAGGACCTGGTGATGAAGCCCTGAACTCTTCTATTTCAAGGTGCCATCCAGGTGGCCTTCAGCAGCTGCCAAGGAGTTGCGGTGAGTCGGGGATGTAGGGAGGAGGAGCGAGGGTCCCCTCAGGTTTTAGCCATGCCCAATCACCTCATCTCCTCTTAACCCAGGCACCCCCTGTGATGACGGCCTCGGTCTCCGAGTGTGCCCGAAGCATGCGGCCCGAGCAGCTGAGCGTTCTTAGGAGCATGGTGAGTAGCAGACTTGTGGGGTTTTGGCCCATGGGCTGCCAAGATCAGGCACTGATGTTTGGTTTTCTGTAATACAGTTCTGAGAGACAACAGCCCGGTGCCAGCAGGACCTTCCCAGCTGACGAAGCGGCCTTTCTTCACACCTGAGACCGGCATCCCCAGCTGTGCGAGAGATAAGTAGAGGGCCACGACCCACAGAGGGGATGAAAGCAGGGTGCTGGGTCGGGAATTACTGGGAGGGGTTTTTCAGTCCGCTTTGGAGGTGGGGGTGTCCACGAAGTGGCCCCTTAGGCCCCATAAAAGCAAAGCCTGACTTTTGATCACAGTGCTGATGTGCGCAGGGCAGAGGAGTCCCGGTGTGTATCGTGTCACTTTTCTTTTGTGTATTATGTGTTGTTTGGATATGTCATGTCTTTTACCTTAGGCCTTGGAGGGGCCTGTCAGAAACCCTGCCATCATTGTTAGCATCTGTGATCTCTGCATTCTTGACCTGGCAGCCAAGCCATGGAACTTTGGCTCGGGAGCTCAGGCATCAGACTCTCTTGTCTCTTTAGAAGCATCTGGTCAGATGTCTTTTCAGGTCTTGTTCTGAGCTGTATGGACAGCTCTGCCCCGCCAGGATCCATTATGGCGGAGTAGGACTCGAAAGAATGTGAGGGCAGGTAGAGGCTTCTGGCTGTAGGATTCTCGGGCATCCATCTTTGCAGTTCTTGGACTAAATCATTCGGTTAGCATCTTGTTCCTCCAGGTTTCTCTGAGCCTCATCAGCTCACCCTCGGTCATCTCCTTTTGCATTCTCTCAGTCCTCGCAGCCATTTTCCTTGCCAGGAGATTTCTGTCCGTGTCGTGTCCCCGTTGTCTGTCACGTCCTGTCCTGTGTCACGGGTGTCAGCACACATTTGTGCCGGGGCTGCTCTCCCCCTCCGCATAGCCTGGTGCAATAGGAGAAGTCCCGGGGACTTGAAGATTGTAATGTGGGGTGTAGTTGGACTCTAGGTGGGATTTGTAGATGGACACAGGATATCTGGAGCTCTTAAGTTATCCTGCAACAGTTTGACTCTTGTCCTAACTTTTTTTTCAGATTCAGATGGATTAAATGTGTGCCAGAGGGCCCCATCCCGGGTGAGGGGTTTCCCCCGAGCAGGTGAGGCACCATTTGTCTCTGCAGCAGAAGTGTATGTGGTGACTCTGTTACAGCTCTGTTCTTTGTCTTTCTTTTTAGGAAGTAAATCTGTATACCAGCAGTCAAGGTGAGCAGTGGAGAGATGTAGCTGTTATTGGTCTGGTCTCAGTTTCTGGTGCTGCTCTAAGCTTCCATTCTCTTTTTTGTGATTTAGGCAATCCACTCGGAGCCTGCCAAGCCCCCGTCACCAGCCGGCCGACGCACCGGGTTCCCTGCACATGTGAGCCCTGTGGATGCGTTACAGGACCTGGTGATGAAGCCCTGAACTCTTCTATTTCAAGGTGCCATCCAGGTGGCCTTCAGCAGCTGCCAAGGAGTTGCGGTGAGTAGGGCAAGTAGGGAGGAGGAGCGAGGGTCCCCTCAGTTTTCAGCCATGCCCAATCACCTCATCTCCTCTTAACCCAGGCACCCCCTGGGACGATGGCCTCGGTCTCCGAGCGTGCCCGAAGCGTGCAGCACGCGGAGCTGAGCGTTCTTAGGAGCACGGTGAGTAGCAGACTTGTGGCGTTTTGGCCGAGGGGCTGCCAAGATCGGGCACTGATGTTTGGTTTTCTTTAATACAGCTGTCTGAGAGACACCAGCCTGGTGCCAGCAGGACCTTCCCAGCTGACGAGGTGGCCTTTCTTCACACCGGAGACCGACAGCACCAGCTGTGCGAGAGATAAGTAGAGGGCCACGACCCAGAGAGGGGATGAAAGTAGGGGGCTGGTTTGGGAATTACTGGGAGGGGTTTTTGAGTCCACTTTGGTGATAGGGGCTGTCCATGAGGCGACCCCTTAGGCCCCATAAAAGCAAAGCCTGACTTTTGATCACAGTGCTGAGGTGCGCAGGGCAGAGCAGTCCTGGTGTGTATCGTGTCCCTTGTCTTTTGTGTGTTATGTGTTGTTTGGATATGTCGTGTCCTTTACCTTAGGCCTTTGAGGGGCCTGTCAGACACCCTGGCATCATTGTTAGCATCTGCGATCTCTGCATTTCTTGGCCTGGAATCCAGGCCATAGAACTTTTGCCTCAGGAGCTCAGACAGGCATCAGACTCTCTTGTCTCTTTAGAAGCATCCGGTCAGATGTCTTTTCAGGTCTTGTTCTGAGCTGTATGGACAGCTCTGCCGTGCCAGGATCCATTATGGCGGACTAGGACTCGAAAGAATGTGAGGGCAGGTAGAGGCTTCTGGCTGTAGGATTCTCGGGCATCCATCTTTGCAGTTTTTGGACTAAATCATTCAGTTTAGCATCCTCTTCCTCCAGGTTTCTCTGAGCCTCATCAGCTCGCCATCGGTCTTACCTCAGTCATCTAATTTTCTGTCCTTGTGCTCCTTGCAGTCATGCTTCTTGTCTCGAGATTTCTGTCCGTGTTGTGTCCCCGTTGGCTGTCACGTCCTGTCCTGTGTCACGGGTGTCAGCACACGTTTGTGCCGGAGCTGCTCTGCCCTGCCGCATAGCCTGGTGCAATAGGAGAAGTCCAGGGGACTTGGAGTTTGTAATGTGGGCTGTAGTTGGACTCTAGGTGGGATTTGTAGATGGACACAGGATATCTGGAGCTCTTAAGTTATCCTGCAACAGTTTGACTCTTGTCCTAACTTTCTTTCAGATGCAGAAGGATAAAATCCAGGGCAGAGCCCCCCATCCCAGGTGCGGGGATTGCCCCGAGCAGGTCAGTCACTGTTTGTCTCTGCAGAGGAAGCATAAATGGTGGCTGTTACAGCATTGTTCTTTGTCTCTCTTTTTAGGAGGTCAATGCTGAGAGCAGCAGTCAAGGCCGAGTGGGCGAGGTGAGCATTGAATAGCATACAGAAGCAGTTGTTATTGCTGATGTCTCAGTTTTAGTGCAGCTCTAAGCATCTCCTCTTGTTTTTTTATTTTAGGTGGTCCACTTGCCATCTCTCCTGGCCGAGCATGCCTATGCCAGGTGGGTGAGAGCTTAAGGTATCGGTGTGGCATCCTTGTCAGATTTGGGAGGTTGTGTTTTCACAGTATCTCAGCATCCTTTTCCGCTTTGTTTCATTGCAGGTGCTGTCGCTGCCCTAGGCACGCCAAGGAACGGAGGAGGGCAGGTGAGTAGGAGTTTAGGCAGGCTGACTCCTAGGTGAGCGTTACACAGCAGCCTGCTAAGCGTGTCCCTTTTCTCTTTGCAGGTCTCTTCCGGGCACCGTCTGGAGTCAAATCAAGATTTGAGGTGAGCCGTGGCAGCGGTGCGGAGGAGTCCCGGGAATTACTGTTTTTGAGGGCAATAGTCAGGTTTTCTGTTTTGTCTTAGGTACCCTGAGGAGGCTCGTAGCCCAAGCTTGGAAATGGCAGCGCCGAAGCACACACGGAGAGCATCTCAACGTCCACGTCCGACCCAGCATGGATTTTGCCCGCTCCTCTTCTAAAAGCTAAGTGTTGGGGGCCAGTGGCTGGGAGAAGGGGAATAGCCTTTACTCTCACAGGAGGCAATTTGATGTCAGCTTAGTGGAGAGGTCTGTAGCGGGGCGGGCTCTCTGGAAGCAGAGGGAGAGGGTTTCCCCTCAGCGTTGCCAGAGCCTTTTCTGGGCAGGGCAGTTCCGACCCATCTCCACATCTTCGCGTACTTTGCGTCGTCCGCCTCTCTCGACTTGATGTCGTCAGGGATCTTTCCCCCGAGGAGCTCGCCTTCACGTCCGGAGGTACGGCCACGGTCACCCGGCAGTCGGCTTCCTTCTCTAGGCTCGCCGAGCCTCTTGAGCATCCTCTTAAGTGCTTTGGCACTAACTTGTTTTGACGAGTTACATTTCATCATCACTTGCCATTGTCATAGGGCTTCCTTTCCTTTGGCATCATCAGCCTCTGGCTCACCTTGGGCTATGCATCTCAGGTCCCTAAGGGGACAGTGCCAGGCAGTTGCCACTCGTCTCTGTGTTGTGTCATTTGTGTCTATGTTATGTTGTCTGTGTCTGTGTTATGTAGTCTGTGTCCGTCATCTTCCACGTCACAGGTCCTTGTTACGTCTCGACGCTTTATCGGCACTATTCTGTGCCACGTAGGCCATATTCTACTCACGTTCCTTTCTGGATATCCCTTATTCCAGCATCTTTACATTTTTACTCTTTGAGACAGGAAGGGACAAGATCCTCAAAGGGACAAAATGTTCTCATCCGTCTTCCTTCTCACTACCGGCTTTGGTAGTGCCTTTTTTTCCACGCCATTCTCTTGGACTTCCCGAGGGAGCATCTTACACCCTCCTCACGTGACCGCAGGAGTTTGATAGGTTCCATCCTCCCAAGGGGTATAGGGCTCAAGAATTCATCTTCCAGAGAGCTATCTCAAGTCCTGGCTTACATTGCATGTACCTATGTTGGCTTATACTGTATGTACTTACATTGTGTGTACCTGTGTTGGCTTATACTGTATGTACTTACATTGTGTGTACCTGTGTTGGCTTATACTGTATGTACTTACACTGTGTGTACCTGTGTTGGCTTACACTGTATGTACTTACACTGTGTGTACCTGTGTTGGCTTACACTGTATGTACTTACACTGTGTGTACTTACACTGTGTGTACCTATGCTGGCTTATACTGTATGTACTTGTACTGTATGTACTTACACTGTGTGTACCTATGCTGGCTTATACTGTATGTACTTATATTGTGTGTGCCTATGCTGGTTTATACTGTATGTACTTATACTGTATGTACTTATATTGCGTGTGCCTATGCTGGTTTATACTGTATGTACTTACACTGTACCACTTATGCTCGGAGCTGCCCTGCCCTGGCATGTAGTCACAGTTAGGTAGAAGAGTTTTAAAAACTTTACTGTTCATCTGTCTTTAATGGGGTTTTGGGTAGAAAATTTATTGGTCCAGAGCGGGGACAAGTCCTAGCTGTCAGATAGCCACTCATTGACCGCTTCCTGTTGTCTCACAGGTCCCCGAGGCTACCGATTTCCCGCGAATCTACCATTTGACGTCAAGGAGCGGCAGCCAGAAGAAGTGTGGAAGCGCGTTCTTCAGCGTCTCGAGTAAGGGCCACACCAAGCATGTAAACGGGAAGAGCGTGAGTGACAGCATATGTCTGTCTGCGTGTGTGAGCGCATGCTGACTGGATTTAACCTTGTGTGTGTGACTTTTGCCTTTCAGGTTTTTCAACTCATTTTTAAATTTAGAATAAAAAATCCCCAGCCGGGGTTTTTTTTTTTTTCCCCCCGGCTGGGTTTTTTTTTCCCCGGTCCCGGTCGGTCTGCGAGGCGACGTTCATCGCCAAAGTTTGGGCGCAGACCGTCCAGGGACCGGGGTTTTTGTCAGGCAGGAGGATATTTTTGGAGGCTCCCGGGAACCACGTTCCCGAGGAGGGGCGTGAGCGTGTGCCGAGGGTTAGCAGAGCAGTCGAGGTGTGATTTAGTGTGGGTTTGTGTGTAAGCTGAAGGAAGTGTGTGTGTGTTGAAGGGTTCTAGGGTTGTAACCTTGTATGACTTTTGCTTTTCAGGTTTTTCAACTCATTTTTAAATTTAGAATAAAAAATCCCCAGCCGGGGTTTTTTTTTTTTTTTTTCCCCCCCGGCTGGGTTTTTTTTTTCCCCGGTCCCGGTCGGTCTGCAAGGCGACGTTCATCGCCAAAGTTTGGGCGCGGACCCTCCAGGGACCGGGGTTTTTGTCAGGCAGGAGGATATTTTTGGAGGCTCCCGGGAACCACGTTCCCGAGGAGGGGCGTGAGTGTGTGCCGAGGGTTAGCAGAGCAGTCGAGGTGTGATTTAGTGTGGGTTTGTGTGTAAGCTGAAGGAAGTGTGTGTGTGTTGAAGGGTTCTAGGGTTGTCACCTTGTATGACTTTTGCTTTTCAGGTTTTTCAACTCATTTTTAAATTTAGAATAAAAAATCCCCAGCCGGGGGGTTTTTTTTTTTTTCCCCCCCGGCTGGGTTTTTTTTTCCCCGGTCCCGGTCGGTCTGCGAGGCGACGTTCATCGCCAAAGTTTGGGCGCGGACCCTCCAGGGACCGGGGTTTTTGTCAGGCAGGAGGATATTTTTGGAGGCTCCCGGGAACCACGTTCCCGAGGAGGGGCGTGAGTGTGTGCCGAGGGTTAGCAGAGCAGTCGAGGTGTGATTTAGTGTGGGTTTGTGTGTAAGCTGAAGGAAGTGTGTGTGTGTTGAAGGGTTCTAGGGTTGTAACCTTGTATGACTTTTGCTTTTCAGGTTTTTCAACTCATTTTTAAATTTAGAATAAAAAATCCCCAGCCGGGGGTTTTTTTTTTTTTTCCCCCCGGCTGGGTTTTTTTTTCCCCGGTCCCGGTCGGTCTGCGAGGCGACGTTCATCGCCAAAGTTTGGGCGTGGACCCTCCAGGGACCGGGGTTTTTGTCAGGCAGGAGGATATTTTTGGAGGCTCCCGGGAACCACGTTCCCGAGGAGCAATGATTGCTGGGGTGTAATTTAGCAGTTGTGATGGCAGCGATGTGAGTTTGTGTGTAATGTGACGGGGGTGTTAATGGTAGATGAGTGTTGTTTTCTGTGTGCTTTTGTTGCTTTGGGTGTCCTGTAACAATGAATCAACCTGTAATGAAAATAGAAAAAGGTTATCATCCTGTGTTAGTATGTGTTGTATTGCTCTGTATTGCATTTGCATTAACTGCTGTATTATTTTGCTGTATTATTTTGCTGTATTTTTTGCTGTATTTGCTGTATTGCATTTGTTGTAGCTGCTGCATTGCCCTGTATTGCTCTGTATGTAAACTAGACTTTTACCAGTGTGTCTTTGGATTGTATCTGCACTTGCATTTGTATATACTGTTTCCATGTATTTTGCTGATGTATAAATAAAAACATTATTTTAATAAAGTTGAGTCACCCCTAATAAAGATACCCCCTGCCCTTCCTTCCCCCACTGTGGCCCCTGTCCTTTTTTTGGTGTGGTTTTGTCATTTCTTTCCACTGCATTTCTTCCTTTTGATCCTCACTATACTGTTCTATTTCTAACTTAACTTCCATCTATCTCTAACCATTTGTTTCTGTTTTGTTTTTAACTGCCAATGTCAGTCTTCTCGCTTCTCTTTCTCTCCGTGTTCTCCTTTTCCTGGGTTTGTGTTTTTTGCTCTTAGTCTTTTCCTTTTTCACCCCACTCCTCAGTTTTCACTTTCACTCTACTCCTAACCACTTTCTTTTCCCTCTAACTCCTGTCCTTCTTCAGTTTTACCACCCTCCTTTTCCTGTCTCACTCTGTCTTCCTGTTTTATTTTCTTCTCTGTCTTCTTGTCAGTTCTCTGTCTTTTCCTCTCTCTCTTCTCCCTCTCTCTGTCTCACGCTGTCTCCTCTGTCTCTGTTCTCTCCTCTTCTTTCTCTGTCTTTGTCCTTGTTCTGTCCTCTATTCTCTGTCTTTTCTTCTCTCCCTCTGTTTTCCAACTCTTTTCTCTCTCCCTTTTTCTTTGTTTCTCTGTCTTTTCTCCTTGCTTCTCTCTCTCTTTGTGCTTCTCTCTGTCTTTTCTCTTTGCTTCTCTCTCTTTTCTCTCTTTTCTCTCTGCTTCTCTCTTTTCTCTCTGTTTTCTCTCTGCTTTCTCTCTGCTTCTCTCTCTTTTCTCTCTGCTTTCTCTCTCTTTTCTCTCTGCTTTCTCTCTCTTTTCTCTCTGCCTTCTCTCTCCTTCTCTCTCTTTTCTCTCTCCTTTTCTCTCACTTTTCTCTCTCCTCCTCTTTCTAGCTGTTTTCCTTTCTAGCTTTAGTTTAGTTTAAAAAAGCAGCAGTAGAAATTTCAGGCTCCCTGGGAGTAAAAGAAAAAAAATAATTTAAAAAAGCAAACCATTTACTCCCCGGGAGCCTGAAATTTCCTACTGCTGCACCGGACATATAGTTTTTCTTCTTTTTACTATATACAGTATATAGGGATCCCACCCCAGGTACCAGTAATCAGTAGCCATCAGCCAAACCCCGCCCCCGTGGCCGCCCCCCTCCCCAGACCCACCCCCTGCAAGCCAGCACGCCACCCACCCATAGAGAGTACGCTTACAGCACCCCCTGCCGTTTACTCCCGAGTACTGCATTCACAGCGCCACCTGGTGTTTGCCGGCCGGTACTGCATGCACAGCGCCACCTGGTGTTTGCCGGCCGGTACTGCATGCACAGCGCCACCTGGTGTTTGCCGGCCGGTACTGCATGCACAGCGCCCCCTGCCGTCTGCTTATCGGTACTGCATGCACAGCGCCCCCTGCCGTCTGCTTATCGGTACTGCATGCACAGCGCCCCCTGCCGTCTGCTTATCGGTACTGCATGCACAGCGCCCCCTGCCATCCCCAGCGCCACACTGCACCCGCGGCGCGCCCCCAATGACGTCATCAGCGCGACCCGCCCTAAAAAGGACCCCAGTGCACAGGCGTCCACACCAATCGCCTGATCGAAACGGCGCCACCCACCCCACGCCCCCCAGACCCCCACGCGCGACGCCACCAACCCCGCACGAACCGGAACGCCATTCCGGCCCCGCACAACCCGCAAAAACCCCGCAAAACCCCCCCAAAAGCGAGAAAAAAATCCTGGTCCCGGCGGCCGCCATTTTGTCCCAAATGACGTCACCCGGCACGGCCGCCATTTTGCTTCCGGTACCACGTGACCCCCCCTCGCGGCCGCCATTTTGTCCCCCACACCACGTGACTCCTCGCGGCCGCCATATTGTTGCCGTAAATGACGTCACCCCCGCGGCCGCCATTTTGCCATAAATGACGTCACAGAGCACTCGCCGCCATCTTGGCTCTCGGGTCACGTGACTCCCTGGGCGCCGCCATCTTGTACGGCACCACGTGACCACTAGGAGGCCGCCATCTTGGATGACATCACAGGGTCCGCCATCTTGGTTCCCCGATCACATGACCGCCGCCATCTTGGCCACAGATCACATGACCGCATGGGCGCCGCCATGTTGGATCCACGGTCACGTGACCTACTGAGCGCCGCCATGTTGGATGACATCACAGGGTCCGCCATCTTGGTTTCTCCGATCACGTGACCGCCGCCATCTTGGTCCCCGGTCACATGACTCCATGGGCGCCGCCATGTTGCGTCCATAGTCACGTGACCACCTGGGCGCCGCCATCTTGGTCCTGGGTCACATGACTGTATGGGCGCGGCCATCTTGGTTCTGTACCATGTGATGGTATGGGCGCCGCCATCTTGATGAGTCATCACGACGTCACGGCGGCCGCCATTTTCTAGGGTTAGGGGTTAGGGTT